>NW_020837958.1:4532456-4767244 GCF_003676395.1 Aethalodelphis obliquidens | reverse complement strand
ACCCAGGGACCTCCCCACCCAGGACCCTCTCCCCACCCAGGGACCTCTCCCCACCCAGGGACCTCATGGATCAGGTCTTGCTGGCGCATCCGGACAAACGAAGAGCCTCCTGTGAACGGACTCTGGGCTGTTGAGAGCAGAGGTGGGGAAGGACAGAGGGCTGCTGGCCACCCTGCACCCCAGCATCAGCCTCAGATCAGGGGTGGGTGCTGAGGGTGAGGACCCTGTTTGCAAAGTGAGGCGAACCTGGGCTTCTGGAGCCTTCAGTGCCTTCTAGGGCTTTCCCTTCCACCCCTGTTTCTTCCCCACCCCACCTGATCCATAAGGGCAACCCAGGACTCTCTTCTTGACTTCAAACTCCTCCCAAATCCTTTATCATTAGTCTCTGAGGCAGGCAGAACAGCTCTCATGACCCCCATTTTATAGCTGCAAAAACTGAGGTCAGAGATGGGAAGTGACTTGCTGGAGGTCATACAATTTAGGGAGTGACCGAGCTAAAATTCTAACCCCACATCTAGCATTTCTTCCTCTGCACCCCAGGCCTCCACTTCCTGGAATTAGAGCAGGATGGGGACCTCTGAGAGCGTTGGCCTAGTCTTCGTGCCCAGCCCTCCAAAAGGACAGGCTGCCCGGCCACTGCTTGAATACCTGTAGCGGCAGGAGCTCACCCCGTCCTGAGGGGACAGAGGCAGCAACCCTGGGTGATGTGCAGGAAGGAGCTCGGGGTAGGAGGGGCTGGTGACCAGTGGGCTCCTTCTCCTGGGCAGGGCTGGGGGCGAGAGAGATCAGCAGGCAGGATATCAACTTGTCTTGGGCTGGGCTGCAGTGGACGTCACTGAGCAAGTAAATATGGAACCACGCCCACGATGTCAGCTTTCCCAGAGTGGCTTCTCCCACTACCTTGTACTTTCCCCAAGGAAAATTGCTGAGGACCAGGAAGGGATCCTGCTGCCCGATGCCCAGGGGTTGGAGATAGCCAGCTTGAGAGGCTCCAGGATGGCTGAGGGGCGTGGAGAGCAGCCCACTGGACCCTCAGCCCCAGCAGGGGGTGAGCCTCTTGTAGGGACAGCCGACCGGGACCCAGCCGGGGTGGACTCAGCGTCGTCGTGGCCCAAGGTACAGGGCAGGTGGGCTCTGGGTGGGTGAGGGTGGAGTTGCAGGCTGGGGCCCGACCCCACCTCACAGCCCGGCTCTTCACTGCTCTAACCCAACCCAACAGGGGGCATTTCCCGGGGTGGTGCGGGGCCCCTCCTCAGACCAGCTGTGTTCCAGAGGGGGCTGGTATTTGGAGAGGAGGTGAAGAGGATCAGAGGCTAAGGTGTCCCAGGGAGGGGGGCAGGGTGAGAAGGGAGAAGCCCCTTAGCCTGGGGTGGCGGGGGGGGCAGGGCGGTGAGATCACCAAAGGAGATCAGCAAACTCAGCAGCCAGGAAGAATTTACTCCCAAGAGAAGATGTTGGGTCTTTCGGGGACGTGAGCAGAAAGGGAAGACCCGGGTCAAGAGTTCCAGACTGGGTAATCCCAGGTCTTTCATACACGTCAGTAACAGCCAGACCTGAACGGCGCTTATAGGTGTGTGTGGGCTCTGCCTGAAGCAGGGTGCTGCCTGACTCGTGCTATTAGCCTCAGTTTACAGAGGAAAGATGGAGGCCCAGAGAAGTGAAGTGACGTACCCAAGGCCACACAGCTATGAAAGGCTGAGCCAGGATGTGAACCCAGGTCTGGTCTGATTCCGGAGGCTGAGCTCTTCACCACTGCACGGGGCTACCTCACTGTTACTGCAGTGGGAAGTGCTGTCAGGAGCCTGTGCTGGGGGGGGGGATGGTGGACTGGAGGGCGTGCAGGTTCCGAAAGTCTGCCCCTGTGACGCTGGGCAGTACAGAGAGGGTACAGTGTGGGCCAGCTTTATTCTGTTGCATGGCAGTGAATTCCACCATTCTGTCTTCCAGCTCCCTTATTGGTTCTTCGGCCTCAGTCATTCTGCTATTGATTCCTTCTAGTGTAGTTTTCATTTCATTTATTGTGTTGTTCATCTCTGTTTGTTCTTCAGTTCTTCTAGGTCTTTGTTAGACATTTCTTGTATCTTCTAGATCTGTCCCTCCATTTTTTTTCTGAGATCTTGGATCATCTTTACTGTCATTACTCTGAATTCTCTTTTTGGGTAGATCCAGTGTGGGTCAGCTGTGACATCAGGCCGGTCACCCTCTGTGTGTTTCTACGTGCTCACCTGAGAAATGGGGATGCCTAGCACAGGTAATGCACCTGTTACAGGGTTGCTGGGACCTTGCCATGCAATATTTGAGACAGTAGATGTTCATGGAGCACCCCTTTGGGCTCTGGAGGTCCGAACATAGACATAATTTGATGGGCCCTGCACCGGGAGCCCAGAGCCCTGCCAGTGCCATGGAGAGGGTGGTCTGCAGACTACCGCCCATCCATGAGCTCTGTGTTACTGGTCTGCAGTGAGACAGGTACAGGCATTAGAGTAAGTGTTGAGAAACTCATATTGCAACTTGACACTGCCACGCCACTTTTTATTGTAATTTACAAAAGCATCAGTGGGCAGCAGATTGGAAAACTTAAAAAAAAAAAAGTTTCTTTACCATAAATAGTTTGAGCAGCTCTGGCCCAGATCCTAACTGTGATTGAAGGTAGGAAGTACCCTGCTGCTCAGAGACAGGGTGGGGAAGGGAGCAAGTATTCCGCCTTGGCAGTGGGGGAGGGAGAGCATGGGTAGGCTTCCCAGAAGTGATGTCAAGCTGGACCTTGAAGGAGGAGTAAGAGTTTGCCAGGTGGAGGAAGAGGGAAGGACACTGTCAGCACTGGGAACAGTATGTGCAAAGGCAGGCAACGTGAGGATCCCAGGGTTTAGGGAACGGCAGGTGAGCAGGGTGTTTGGACAAGAGGTGGCTGAATGGCGCTGGAGAGGCAGGTTAGGGCCAGCCCACGAAGGCCCTGAAGGCTAGGCTAAGGAGTTGAGACCTAAAGACTCAGGTGGGAGGTAAGGTCACGCTGAGTAGGTGCTTTAATGGACTGACGGGGCCATCAGGTGGAGTTTCCTTTTGGTCTTCACGCTTGAGGAAGGCTGCTTCTTGGTACCCAGTGGGGTAGGTTACTAGTAAGCAGACCCCATAGCTCTGCTGGTCCCTGGCTGCCCTGGGAGTCAGCTGTGGCTGGACAGGCAGGCTGTTCTCTGGCGTGAGCAGCGGGCCTTCCCAGGCTGTCCTGGCCCGTGGGGTGGCATCTGGTGGTTGGGTGGCCATGGCTGAACCCTCTTGTCCCCACTGCCCTTAGCTTCCAGCGCTGCGAGCTCACAGGGGC
Source organism: Aethalodelphis obliquidens (assembly GCF_003676395.1). Classification (NCBI taxonomy): domain Eukaryota; kingdom Metazoa; phylum Chordata; class Mammalia; order Artiodactyla; family Delphinidae; genus Aethalodelphis; species Aethalodelphis obliquidens. Next base: position 4,763,925 of record NW_020837958.1, on the reverse strand, counting down.
TGTGGCAGCCACCCCCTAGGAGTCAGTGTGGGCCGGAGGAGCGAGGCCTGAGGTCTGCAGCTGGGTTTGGGGGTTGGCCAGGCGCCAGGAGCCTGGTGTGTGATGCCTTGGGTCCATTTAGGAGGTGAGCAGTGGATGGCAGCCTGAAGTGGCTTCCTGCATGAACACTCTGATGGGCCAGAGCTGAGCTGAGGCCTGCCTTTGAGACCTGAGGGGTGAACACTTGGTTGAGGTGACGAGGGAGAGTTGATGTCCCCACCTGGGCCAGCTGGCGGCAGCAGACGGCACAGTGTCGGGGCAGTGGAGTTGCTGCTATGGTCCTGAGCTCCGGCCCAGCCTCCTGTTCCGAGAGGAGGCCACCTGCCCTGTCCCGGGGCCCCTGGGAACAGACCAACGTGCACCTGGGCCTGCGTGTGGCCACAGGTCCACGGAAAGCGTGGTGGCCTGCCTAGGAGGGAGCTGTGCGGAGCGCCCCTCCCACCAGCCCCACCCACGCCCTCCTCCCTGGGGCCCTGTTCAAGGTGGCCCAGCCTCTGGCTCCCTCCCTGCAGCTCCCGCAGGCTGGCTGCCATTCAGCGGGGAGTCCAGCTGCCTGGGATCCTGCCCGATGGGGCTGGGGAGGCGTTCGCAGGAGTCATTGGGGTGCTTTGGGGTTTTTTTGGTAGATATTAATCCAACTATATATATATATATTTTTAACATGTTTATTAGAGTATAATTGCTTTACAATGCTGTGTCAGTTTCTGCTTTATAACAAAGTGAATCAGTTGTACATACACATATGTCCCCATATCCCCTCCCTCGTGTCTCCCTCCCTCCCACCCTCCCTATCCCGCCCCTCCAGGCGGTCACAGAGCACCGAGCTGATCTCCCTGTGCTATGCGGCTGCTTCCCACTAGCTCTCTCTTTTACGTTTGGTGCTTTGGTTTTGACAGTGGCCTTGGTCATGCTTGGAGGCTTCTGTCCTCAGACCTCCCTGGCCCTCTGTGCCGTGGGCTGGGCCCACGCTGGACTCAGTATTGCCACAGCCCTGGGTCTCCCTGAGGCAGGAGGGGACAGCTCTGGGGCAGCTGGACCACCTCAGGCTTCGTCCTGCTGCCCCACCCTCCCCCAGAGCTGGTACTTTTCACTGTGAGTGCCAGGTGGCACCTTCTTGCCTCTCAGTAGCCCCTCTCCTCACAGGACCCCGAGCCAGTTCTGCGTGGCCCGTACTGCTTTGCCTCCCAGGTGGAATCCTCCAAGGCCGGCCCTTTGCTCGCCCCTTCTGGCAGTGACGGAGCTTTGCTCTTCCTGCCCTTGATTCCCATTGTGGGTCTGTCGCCCGTCCCTGCCCCGGCTCCCTGGGCTAGCGGTGAGGCGAGGACTCGCTGGCCTGGCTCCCAGGAGCCCCTTCCCCCAGTTTCAGGTAGAAACCAGACTCCTCCCTGGCACCTGTCGGTGGCTCCCTGCCCTCCCCGCAAGCACCCTGGCCCTCGGCCCAGGACGGTAGCCAAGAAAGGCTCCCCTGCCCTTTTGGACTCGCTGCTGTCTTGCAGCAAGCGTGGCTGCCTTTGGCGATAAGGTGCTGCCACCTCCTTTTCTGTCCGCGGCACGGATGAGGCCGTGTGTTTTGTGGGGGTCCGTATGGTTCACAGAGGGGCTGCACGGATGATATTTCATCTGCACAGCAGGCTTGGGAGGTGGATACTGTGAGCCCATTTTGCGGATGAGGGAGTTGAGGCTCCACAGGTTCAGTGACTGTTAAGGTCTTGTAGGAAGTCAGGGGCCGAGCTGGGACTCAGAGCTGTATCACCTGACTCTTTTCTTGACGCTGTAGCTGTCTTGAAGGTAAGAGCTTCACTGCTCCTGGCTTGTTATCGTGCCTGACTAGGGCTAGGGGTCTGGCTGGCGCTAGGGATCAGCCTGTTGGGGACTAGGGCTCCTCTTGTGACCTGGGCTGTTGCCTGGGCTCAGTGTCACAGTCAGGGGCGCTCAGCCCTGTAAGCATTTCACATCCACTTCCCCCTTCCTTCCTGAACTCTTGTCCCCAAATGTGAGGTCTTCCCAAAGACATGGCCCCCGCCCTGGGAGTCTGAGACTGACGCCAGACATGCTGGCCAGGGGCTGGGGGCTGCTGGGACAGAGGGGCCAGGGCTGGGTGTTACTGGGAGAAGGGGAGGGGTGGAGCTGGACAGCTGGAGGTGGACTTGGTAGCTGGCCTGTGTGCCTCTGACTGTGTCGCAGTGAGCGTCCACAACTCCTGGCCTCTCCCTCCTCCAAGATCTGGTTCTCTGTGCTTCCTTAAAGGCACTCATGATGCGGGGACAGTAAGGGCTTTGCTCTACTCCCCTGATGAGGCTGTGAGGCCCAGAAGGACTGGACCCACCCACCTATCCTTGTGGTAAATCCCTCCACCCCAATGCACAGGCTTGCACGCTTCCAGGGACCAGTAGCTCACTGTTTCCAAGACGGCTCGTTGAGTCTTTTTTATGTTGTTTTACTACGTTTTAATTATATTAGGGATATACGGATACATTTTTGCTATAAAAAAATCAAATAATATTTTAAAAGCGAAATATAGTCTCCTTGATAACCGTAGCATTCCAGCCTCCTCTGCAAGGTTAATCATCACTGTTATTACTTTGCTGTATATCCATCTAGATCTTTGTCTATGCACTGCACACAGAACCTATAGGAATATGTACCATTATAGCATGTGCGTGTGTGTGTGCATGCATATGTGTGTTTAAACAAATGGTTTCATTCCTCAAATTGCTTTTCTCACTTAACATTGGATCTAGGAAATCTAGTCATAGTTTTACACAGTGAACTTACCATATTGTTTTTCTTCTTTTTTTTTTAAACTAATATACAGTAGTATATCAGTGGAGAGGATCGTCATTTATTTATCCATTCTCTTACTGCTGGACATTTAGGTTGATTCTGATTTTATTCTTGTGCCTCTTTGGTCATATCTGTAGCAGCTACTGCTGGGTTATAGGAGCCAGTTGCATTTTTTTTTGTTTTTGTTTTTTGCCGTACGCGGGCCTCTCACTGTTGTGGCCTCTCCCGTTGCGGAGCACAGGCTCCAGACGCGCAGGCTCAGCGGCCATGGCTCACGGGCCCAGCTGCTCTGCGGCATGTGGGATCTTCCCAGACTGGGGCACGAACCCGCGTCCCCTGCATCGGCAGGCGGACTCTCAACCACTGTGCCACCAGGGAAGCCTGCCAGTTGCATTTTTAACAAATTATTGTGCAGTATCTAAAAATCTGTCCCCTGAGGCTTTGCACAGAACCAAATGTCTCCCTGTGGGTCTCCCACTATTCCTGAATCCCTTCTTTAGCCAGAGAGAAAATCTGCTCCTGTGCCCTCTGCCAGTCCCCAGAGAGCTGGAAACAATGGCCGTGGCCCCTGGAGTCTTTTCTCTTTCACACTTGGGTTTTTCTACCGTTACTCAAAAGGTGTGTTTTTGAATGACTCCTCTCTCAGGTGGCTGTTGTGATAAGTGAACTTTGGAATCCAGATGCCTTGGTTCAAATCCTGGTGTTTCTGGGAAATTGACTTAACCTCTCGGTGCCTAGTTTCGTCCTTTGTAAAATAGAGCTGACAATAGCGTGCATACCATGGTGCTTCTGTGAGGACCAAGTAAACTAACGTGTATAAGGTGCAAAATGCTCACAAAATCATAATAATATTATTATCCTGGGGTCTCTTGTCTGCGTTAGGTCCAGGCCCACCTTGGTGGGCAGAGGGCCCATGTTCCCGTGGGCAGCCTGGGATGGCTCCGGTCTTTGCGACAGCTTCATCCCACTGTCCACTGATTTCCCAGAGGAGGCTGCTGCCTGGGAATGCAGTGGGTGATCCGATTTCTGCCTGGCTTGGTCCTGTAGGTTCTGGATCAGGGCCTACTGGGAGGGAAGGAGGTCAGCCTGACCCTTTGCTTAGTGGTGGTGGCCAGGAACCTGGTAACATAACCCCACACCTCGGGCAGATTTACCGACTCTCAATGGGGCCTGTTGTGGCCGGGGATTTGATCTCCCTTGGCCTGTAGGGTGGGCAGGAGAAGAAAGCAGCTTGGGGCCAAGCTCTCCCCTGAGAGCCCCGGGGCCCCTCTGGGCCACACTGGCCGGTCCAGGCCTGGGTTTACCTTTCAGCCCATGGGGCAAATCTCTGCAGGTGACTGTATATTTAGTGCTGGAAAGGATGGCCCCTCTGCTTTTTTCTCACACCTCCATCCCCCCGACCCCCTTTCAGGTTCAAAACCACCTTTATGCCACCAACTAACCAGCTCTGCACAGCCACCCTCTGAACTAGGCAGCCTGGTCAAGGCCATTTCACACATGTGGAATCAGAGGCCCAGAGACGTCAAGTGACTTTCCCAAAGCCCCACAGCCGCTGGCAGGGTTGGGAATGTACCCAGGCCGTCTGGCTCCTTGTTCGGTTCTTTTTCACGAGGCCACCCAACGTGAGATCTTGGCGGAAGGTGCCCAGCAGGGCAGCCCTTCTTGACCTCTTGCCCTCTGGTCTGTGGCATGTGTGGTCAATGAGCACAGAGGCTTGGGATTATTTCCCGAGAGGTGAGAAGCACCGTCGGTGGCCCGGGGCCCAGCCCTTCCCCGGCACCAGCCACAAACCCTCTCAGTAGCCAGAGGTGGCAGGGGACAGTGCGGCTGTTTCAGCTGAGGCCACGTGCCCTGCTGGGGAGAAGGCTCGCTCTCTGGGCCTGTCCTGTGGTGTGCAGCAGCAACCCTGGGGACTCTGGGTACTTCCCCAGGGAGGCAGGAGGGCAGCCATCATGGGGTACGTTTTATTCTTGGCCCCAAGCTGCTTTCTTCTCCTGCCCACCCTGCAGCCCAAGACTGGGGGAAGCAAGGCTCAGAAAGGCCCAGGGGCTGCTCTGAGCTGGTGGCTGGCAGAGGGGAAACTTGAACCCACCTTCTGATTCTTACTGTAGCCCCTCACCAGTCATGCTGCTGGGTCACACCTCAGACATTGAGCCGGCCTAGCCTTGAGTTAAGAGCATGGCTGCTGGTGTCAGAGGGAGGTGGGCTTGCGTCCTGGCTCACCAGTAACTGTTCATGTTTATTGAGTGCTTACTAAGTGCCGGGTGCTATTCTAGGTCTTGACCCATAATATTTCACTTAATCTTCAGAATAACCTCATGAGGTAGACACCATTCTTATCCTCCATTTACTGAGGAAGCTGAGGTGCAGAGAGGTGACTTCTCAAGGACATATGGGGGTGAAGCTGGGACTGGAATCCCAGCAGAGTGGCTCGAGGTTGCCCGTGAACACCACAAGGCCTCTCATGGCCAGGAGGGCTACACATGCCTGTCTCATCCTGGCGCCGTGCGTGGCGCACGGTGGGCCTCGGCGTACACCTGTCGAGTGAATAATTGCATGAACGGATGTGAGGCTTTGGACGAGGGACTCAGCCTCTCTGAGTGTCAGTAAAGGGAGGACCCAGCCACCTTTTCTCCAGCGTTGATGGGAAGGGTCCAGTGCGGTGATGTTTGAAAGTGTTGTGCTCAGGGCTGGCCCACGGCAGCTGCGGTCACTCTGGGGAGACGGTGCCTCTGAGCTGCTCTGAACCGCCCTGGGAGTGGGGTGTGGCTCTGAGCTGTCTCACTGGCGTGCAGCTGCCCAGCCCCGGGGACAGAGGCAAGTTCCCTCTGCATGGGTGGCTGGGGGGTGTCACCCGTGACTGGCCTTGGGCTTCCTCTGGGCAAAGCCGGGGGCCAGAGGGGCAGAGGGTGAGCGCCGTGACGGTGCTCGTGCGGGACCCCTGCATTCCGGTGGGACGCTCACAGCCTGCTAGGTGGTTCACACACACATTTTTCTTGTCAGTTCCCCGTGCCCGTCTTTCATCCAGGCTCAGGGAGGCGAGGTGACTCACCCAGGTTCCCACAGGTGTGGAGTCTCACCTACTGCCTTCTGAGGGGCCCTCTCCAGTTCCTCACTGTGGGTTCCAAAACTGGGGGCAGTTGCCTGGGGAAGAACCAGATCAAGGGCCCCTGGAGGTCTCGGGTGACTCCCGCCTCAGCTGCCCCTGCATGCTGGGAACGCCCATTCAGATTTGCTCACTTTGTGAACAGCTCTGACAGTAGGCTCTCTGCAGTGGGACACAGGAGGTGCAGTTCCATCCCATCCTCTGCCATAGATCTCCTGTGTGGCCTTGAGTAAGTTCCTACCCCTCTCTGGGCCTTGGGGTCTGGCCCCAGGAAGTGGGACCATGGGGCTCACTGATACCTGCTGTTCTGTCCTTCCCTTTTAGGGGTAGGGGTATGATTTATGGCTCAGGGCCCAGCCTGGCATTTTCTCAACCCCTTTTGAAGATACTAGGATACTGGGGACTCTCCACCTTGCCAGTTGGGACAACTGGGCTTGGAGTCAAGGACCAGGTCCTCGTCCTAAATAGTCCTGAGACTGAGAAGCACAGGGCAGGATGAGGTGGGGCTTGCCAGGGAACCCCACCAGGTCCGTTCCCTCGCCCCACCCTGAGAAACTGGGGCTCGGCAGACAGCACCCCGCGTGGGGGGAAGCACTGATTCTGGGGTCCATGCGATCTGGGTTTGAATGTGAGCTTTGCCACACACCTTTGGCCACTCACCTGGCCTCTCTGAGCCTCAGTGTCCTCACCTGTGAGACAGGAGGTGAAACTTTCCCCCCAAGGCTGAGGTGAGGGTGAAACGCATGCGTGTCTCCGCAGCCGCCCGCTGACACTCAGCAGGTCCCTAATGTCACGAGCAGATCTGTTGAGGGGGTGGAAGGGATCAGAGAAAGCTCCGGAAGCCTCGCCAACAGCCCTGGAGGCTGAGTCCAGAAATAGAAGACCCCAGAGGCAGAGGCTCCTGATGGCCAGGCTGGTGTCCGCCAGCCCCCAGGAGGCCACACTGAGCTGGCAGCGGGGGCCTTCCCTCCCTCCTGGGGCTGTTGGCTGTATAAATTACTCGGCAGCCTCTGGGCTAATTTTACCTTCTTGGTTTTCATGAATCATTTCCCATCCGGGGGCGTGTGAGAGAAATGGAAACGGCTCTGCCAACTGGATGACCGGGCGCCAGCCGCAGTGAAACGCCTGTGCCGAGAGCCCTGCTTGCAGGCTCAGAAGCAAGCACAGGACACCCTGGGGTCCCTGAAAGGGCCCCCGAGGGCCGGCTCCTTGCAGCTGTGTCCCTGTGCCTTTGGGTTATGATTTGGAATAAATGAGCCACAGCAGGTCCTGGGGCTGGAACTTGGCTAAGTCTAAATGAATTTGGAATCAAATGGTTATACCGTGATACCATGATGGACATTCAGGTGTGTTCTGACCTCAGTGGGGGAGCGGTTTAGCAGAGAGACCCCTGGGACCCGCTAGGGTGCTTCTTTGTGGCCCAGCTCTGGGAGTTTGCTGAATTTTCCGTGACTATGAAAATGCTGAATTTTCATAGTCACGGAATACCAGAGCTGGTAAGTTCAAGCCGAAAATCAAATCTAACCGCCTCGGGTAAACTGAGGCTCAGAGAGGGGAAGGCATTTATCTCAGGTCAGCGAATCATGGAAGAAGTCAGTTACTTACTGACTGCTTACCATTTTGCTCACGACAACCCTCTGATTATTATCATCTCCATTTTATGGAGGGGTAACTGAAGGCCCAGAAGGTGAAAATAACTTCCACAGATGACAGTTGTATGTGGTGGAGCCGCAATTTGTGCCCATTCCAGAGCCCACGTTGTTCCTGACTTCTACACCAAGGTGCCTCTTGGAGTTGGTTTGTAAGGTCGCTGTGAGGTGGTCCTGGAAGCTCCCAGCTCACACTCTCGTTTTCTTCTTCCCTCCATCAAGTGTGCATTGAGCCCCTACCAGGGACCGTTCTGGGCCCTGGGGACTTGGGAGCAGCCAGAGCGGGCAGAGGCGGGGGGCCCACCGTGGTCCCTCCCCAGCGCCCTCCTCTCACCTGAGGCTGGGTTCTCAGAGGACAGCGTCTGCACAGCACTCTGGTCTCTGCCATGCAGGCCACACACTCAGCAGCCCAGCCCAGGCAGGGGACGTCCCTGAATGACACGGGCTGGCCGGAGATCTGGAAAGTAAGTGCTTTGCCCATTTGGCCACTGTCACCCAACTCTGGCAAATTATTGCCACGTGAGACCCCCTACCTAGCGTCGCTAGTACTTCTGGTTCTCCAGAAAAGCTGAACATCCATGTTTTTACACGAAATCTTATGTTTCTTTAAAGTTGGCAACTAAAGCCAAAATAAAAACTGGAAAAAAAACACCAGCCACTAGCTTGTAAGCTGTGGATCCTTTCCTCTGCTGCCTCTCTACAGACCTGTCTCTGATTAGAGCAAGTCTTGTTCTAGAGCAAGTCAAGTTCCCTGACATGGAAGACCCTACCTCACGCTCCACTGCAGCTTATCTCCCTCTACACTGCCACCTTGGGGTAGTGGAAAGGGCATGGGCTTTGACTTGGAGAGTCTCCAGACAGTTACAGTGCATCCTTATCCAAGCCACTTAACCTCTCTGAGCCTCCGTTTTCTGTCTGAAAAACAAGTAAAGTAAAAGTGTACTCAGTAGACTGTTGAAAGGACTAAATACAATCAGACAGAATTTCAAGTCTAACAGGATTAGGCAAAAGTGGAGTTTACGGGCTCCGCAAAGTGAGAAGTCCAGGAGCATCTACGGCTTCAGGCACAGTTGGATCCAGGGCTCACAGAGTGTCGCTGGGACTCGGCCTGTCTATCCTACTCTGCTTTATTCTGTACTGGCTCCACTCACAGGCAGACTGCCGTGTGTGGTGGCACCGTGGCTGCCAGCCAGCAGATCCGTACTTACATTCTATTTTTTCAGAGTTCCTCTTCCCAGCAGATTCCTCCAAAACCCCCAAACTGCAGCTCTTGATTAACTGGGCCCTTTACCCTTCCCTACACCATTCACTAGGATGGGCAGATATAAGCCCTGGTGGGTTGGCCTTTGGGCCAACCAATCAGAGTGAAGCATTTTGAAAAGGGGTCTCCCCAAGGACACCAGGGGGCTTGGTGCCAGAACGGGTAATGGATGCTAGTGGGGAAACCTACAGACATTCTCCCCAGGCTGCAAGCCTCACGAGGTCAGGGACCTAGTTCACCCCAGGTTCCTAGCACCTAGGACAGTGCTTGGCACTCCCATAGCATGGAAAAGTCAGGAGCGAATAAATGAGTATCCTCCACGGTACGTGTAGAACACCGGGCACAGAGCCTGGCATCAGCCACATCTGCGCCCCTTTTTCCTCCAGGACCAGGATGAAGGTCTTCTGTCCTTGGTCCTTGCCAGGTTCACCCCCCACCCGCCCCAGCACCCTCCTACAGAGCGTCATGGTTCCGCAGTGTCTCCTCCGGGCAGAGCTTGTCAGCCCAGCCGGAGAAGCCCCAGGACACTGTTTGTTCGGTCCAGCTTGACACACAATCATAATAATTAGTGATCACAGCGCCTCGCATTCACAGGTATCCTCCGAAATCATCTCATTCTTTGTTTACTTCTTTATTGCCTGTGTCCAGATCATTTATGCTTGTTACTGTTTCAGGATTGAGCCGCTGGTAGAGCTTCAGTTTCCTCAAATATAAAACGGGGATAGACTCCACCCTGCAGGTTTGCGAAGAGGATTAAGTGAGATAATAAAAAAGTGGAGCACCTAGCCAAGACCTGGCGCAAAGCAGGTGCTCAAGAAGGGCCAGGTTCCCTTTGACTCCCCTCAAATCGAGGTCCTCGTATAAACCCACATGTGTGAGCCTTTCCATGAGTACGTGGGAAGATAATTAATTCTTCCTAAATGGCCACTCATGGTACACACACACAGACAGACACACCCCCACACACACACACAGTTAGGAAAGAACCCCAATCTGGCGTGGATGCCACATGTGGCCAAGACTCCAGGGATCAGCAGGACAGCTTCTTACCCCCAGCACAGGAGGGAGACAGCAGGATCAAGCGCACGGTAGCCCCGGTTACTGTGCCTCCAAGTCCCGTCGGGTGACACGATGGACCCAGATGGTGACACGATGGACCCAGAGCTCTTACACTGCACTGGAAGAGCTCAGGGCAGAGGGCTCGGCACCTTTTGTAGCAAGCGGTGAAGAAGCTGGTTCCCCTTCCCCGGGGAGCGAGCAGTTGTATGGTAGTATTCATGCTGTGGTCACCGTGACCTACTTAGTTACCTATGTGACTAGCTACGGAAATGGCTCACAGTCAGAGGTCAGAGGATGGTGAGGGCTTGCAGTCTGATAAACTCAGCAGGGGACGCTCAGGACCCATGGCGGACCACCCCTTCCATCTCTCTCTCTCTCTCTCTCACACACACACTCACACACACACACCCCTTACTTGTCCGAAGATGGGATGGTGGCCTGGCCGCCTGGTTCCCTGTTGGAGGTGTTCAAGCGCGCTCAGTGATGATAGACACCGCAGCTTCCAGCCTCTTGCAGTTTAGACTAGCGCTTCTCAAACTCAACTCTGCATACAAATCACTGGGGGAATCTCCTGTTTTAAGGCACGCTCTGATTCAGGGGGTCTGGGGTGGAGCTCGGGACTCTGCATTTCTAACAAGTGCCGTGTGATGGCCCTATTGCTGGTCTGTGGACCACGCCAGGAGAAGCAAAGATTTAGGTGACTTTTGAACTTTCTTTTCATTCTGAGATTCTGGGCAGGACTGGGCGAAAAAACAGCCAGTGAGAACGGCAGGGCCGGATGGAACAAGGAGGGGAGGAAGCTGAAGGAGACTGCAGGAGAGGTGAAGGCTGGCACCAGGCCCACGGGGCCCCCCGAGGGCCCTGCAGCCCCTTCCTGCACAGGCCTTTCCCTCTGGGAGTCATGGTACGGACAGTAGGACCCCTTTCCTTGTGGCCAAAACACCGCGTGGTGTTTCACCAGGGTCCCACCTGGCTAAATAGAGGCCCCAGCTCCGTGGGTGGGTGGGTCGGAAGGACTGTAGAGGCGAGGACGCTAAGAGCGCTGTGGAGAGGGGCAGGGAGAGCAGGGCGGGAGAGGGGCTGCGAGCACAGGCTGGAGGGCGGTGGGTTTGTATCTCCCAGAGTCTTCCTCTGGGAGGCCTTGTGCAAGTCACTGCCTCTGGGCCTCCCGTTTCCTCGTCTAGAGAGGAGGGGCCTGGGTGCGTCCTTCAGCTCTAACAGCCTGTAGGAGGCAGTAAGATGCGAGAGCACACCTTCCCCAGCCCTGCCCCTTAAGAGGCAGATTGCTTAAAGTCACACACTTGCAGGTGTGACTTGGGGGCAGATTGCTTAAAGACTGCGTGCCCTCTGCCTTAGCATCACAGGGGTAAGGAGCGGGGGACACCAGAGGACAAGTCTGGTCTCCCAACAGACCAGACTGCCTGCAAGCAATCAATGCAGGCCGTCTCTGATTGTCCTTCAATGAATGTACACGTCCAGGCCGTTTTCCATCAAGACCTTCCCTTCCTCCCGCTTTGGCGTCTGCAGGCGTGGCCTCCCTGAGCCCCTGGTAGCTCAGCCCAGAGACCCTACGCCACTTGCAGCCTGACCCAGCGCTCCCAGCACAGCCCTTCTCCCCCAGCCTTGTGTGGATGACTTGGTGCTTGGAATCCTGGAGCCGGGTGGGACTCAGGGAATTTGTTTGGACTTCAGGGTCCCCCTCCGTGGGGACAGCAGGTGGCTGGAAGGAGCCCCGACCCCCACCCCTGCCCACCGTCCCTCCATCAGCAGATGCAGTCTTCCCTTCTGTTCCACTCGCTGGCATGCTGGGAGGGGAGGTGGCAGGGTAGCCTGGGACTTCTTTTTTAGACTATTAATACTGATACGTACTCTAAAACTTTTTTACTCTACAAAAAAGATAGAAGAGTATAATAAACTTCCAGGTACCTATCACCCAGCCTCAACAATTGACAACTCCTAGGCATTGCTAATCTATTTTTTAAATTAGAAATGCATGGATCTGGTGTAAAATTCAGTGAGAACTTTCCTCCCTCAGCTGGCAATCCCAGGAACAGCAGCTGTCGTAGACTAGAGCTATTCTGTGCACACATGAGCACATACGAATGTGTATGTCCTTCTAATTTTATTAAAACGGGGTATGTTTATTTTATGTAACACACATTTATATAGCCTACTCAGTTTGTGTCAGACACCATTCTAGGTAGATAACAAATACTAACTCATTTAATCCTCATAACAGCCTTACCACGTAGGTGCTATTAATATCTCCAGGTACAGAGAGGTTAAGGAACTCCCCCGACAGCACACAGTGGTTGACGCAGTTGGGGGTTGAACGTAGTCAGCCTGGTCTCAAACCGCCATTTTCTGCTGCCTCTCAAATTATACAAAGTCTTCTTTACCAAGATTTTGTTTTCACCACGAATTATGTAATCCATTCAACATGTGTGTATTGTGTGCTTCACTTTGCACCAGGCATTCTTCTAGTGGCAGAGGATACAGCAATGAACAAAACAGATAAATATCTCTGCCTTCCTGGACTTTACATTCTTGTCGGGGAGACAGCCAGCCAGGAATATAAATAAGTACTGCATGTATTTGACAGTGAATAGTGCTCTGGAGGAAAATGAAGCAAGGAAGGAGGGGTAGAAAACGTAAGGGGGCTGCAATTTTATATAGGTGGCCAGAGAATGTGATATTCAGCAAAGGGCTGAAGGGCGTGAAGGAGTGAGCCCTGTGGGTCCCTGGGGGAAGAGCATTCCAGGCAGAGGGAACAGCCAGTGCAAAGGCTCAAGACGAAGCGTGTCTTGTTGCAGGCTGTGCAAGGCAGCCTCTGGGGCTGTGGTGGGCGTGAAAGGGGAGTGGGAGGAGATGAGTTCCAGAGGGCGTGAGGGCAGACTGGGTCCGGCTGGCACGCCGCTGAAGAGCTTTGCTCTTTGCTCTGCGTGAGGTGGGGCTCTGAGGAGGGTTTTGAGCTGGGGGCCATCTGATCTGACCTAGGTTGCAATGGGTTCACCCTGGCTGTGGGGTGGAGAATGGACAGTAGGGGCAGAGTGGAAGCAGGGGATGGAGTTTGTTCCGTCAGTTCCTTCTTTGAAACAGCTGCCTGTTGTATGGTTATGCTATCAGTTATTTAACCAACCTCCAGATGGACACGCTGGTTGTTCCTTGCGCTTCCAGACAGTGCTGCAATGAATACCCTTACACATGTGTCTCGGAGAAACTCCTAGAAGTGGAATTGCAGGATCAAAGATTATGTGCATTTTTGAAAGGTTCCCAGTGCCAAACTGCTCTCCCTAGAGGTACCAGCTTTACACTCCCACCAGCAGTGCATGAGAGAGAGAGAGAGCTCAGGTTATAGCTGCAGGTCAGATCTTGGGCTTAGGGGAGAGGGGTGGCTGGGGGTGTAATGCTGCAGCCCCCCCCCCCTTTGCCCCTTTGTAGTCCAAGGCACCATTGGGGAGGATGCTTTACAGAGGCACAGCCCCAGTGGACCTGCGGGTAGGTGGAGCCTGCACCTTTGTCAGGGTAGGGTACCAGTGAGGATGGCTGGGGCTGCATGTAACAGAGACCCTGTCCTAGTCAGGCTTGAGTAAAAAGAAGTAACAGGAAGTGCAGAAGTAGGGCAGATATCAGGACCCGTTGATTTAATGCCTTAACCATGTCATTTAAAGTCCCCGTCTCTGGTGTGTTTTCCAGTACCGAACAAACCACGCTCTGATACTTCGACACCAACTGAAACTAACTACCCAGAATGAGCACAGATCCCACAGGTTGGCGGCCCACTCCCTCAAGATGGTTCCCACTTCAAACACCACTTGCAAGTCCTGGGCCACCCATACTTCTGACCAGCATAAATCAGGGGTTTCCATGTCCCCCTCCCCAGGTTCTATAACTCCCTAGAACAATTCACAGAACTCAGGAAAGTGCTTTACTTACTGTTTTTGGTTTATTATAAAGGATACAACTCAGGAACAGCCAGATGGAAGAGATGCCTAGGGCAAGGTATGGGGAGAGGGGCGTGGAGCTTCCGTGCCCTTTCCAGGCGCGCTACTCTCCCAGCACCCGGACGTGTTCACCAACCACGAAGCTCTCTGAATCTTAAGAATTTTCATAGAGTTCAGTCTTTACCCCCACCCCCAAGTCAGTGGATGGGACTGAAAGTTCTAACTCTAATCTCTTGGTCTTTCTGGTGATCAGCCCCATCTTAAGTCTATCAAGGGGCCCCATCCTAAGTCACTTCATTAGCATCAACTCAGGTGTGACAGCAAGGGGCTCCTTGTGAATAACAAAAGACACTCCTATTGGGAAATGCCAAGGGCTTTAGGAGCTCTGTTCCAGGAGCTGGGGACAAAGACCAGATATATTTATTACTATACCATACCTTTCCGCTGCTCTGCCGTGCTAGGTCATCCTAAGGGTGATTCCTGCTGGGGTCTTCCACAGGACGTGGCGGCCATTTGCAACAAAGGCTGTGTGCTTCCCCCCCCCCGAGGGTAGGGCAGTAGGTCCAGTGAGGAAGGTGTAGCATCTGAACAGAGTCCAATTCCATTAGTGGGAGGAAAGGCGGAATGGGATCCCGGTAAGCCACTAGCAGCATCCGCTGTAAGAAGCAAACTCATGAAAGAAGGTGGCGTCCTTCGCCAGCTTCTCCATTTGCCTCGCGAACCTTTACACTGTTTCTCCCAAGTCCTTATCCAAGTCTTACCATCATGGAGTAAACATATTACCTCTAAAAGGTTCTGCAGGAGGAACCACCTTGGGAGAGTGTGTTCTGCAGGCCTCAGCCAGCTGTACCACCGATGCTCAGTGGAAACGGCCACGCAGGTAAAGGCCTGAAACCAGATCCGCCATGGCTGGGGCAGGAGCCTCACCTGGCTGGACCGCAGTTCCCCCAGCTGCAAAATCAAGGGCTGGATGGGGCTGGAGGTCCCGCCACGGGAGTTCCTTGCCCTGAGGGCCCCTGCAGATTTTTTTCTTTGTTATTATTAACATACATATAAAAAATGCACATATTATAAGAGCATGGCTCAATATATTTTCACAAACTTAACACACCCAAGTGGCCAGTACCCAGATCCAGAAATAGAGCATGGCCAGCACCCTAGAACCCCCTTTTCTGCCCATTTCTATAATAATTCTTTGCAAGGATAACCAGCAACACCTGTAACCACCACAGTTTTGCCTATTTTTAACTATATAAATTAAACCATACGGCATGTACTCTATGGGGTCTCGTTTCTTTTCTCAGTATTATGACTCATCTATACTACAGCATGCAGTTGTGGTCGTCTCAATTCTGCATAGTATTCTATCCGCCGAGCTATGTTTTGAACATAGAGAAGTGTAATGAAACTCGCACGGCTCCCTGTAACCAGCAGGACACGTGAATGAACGTGCCAGATTTCTTTGCTTTTGCTTAGAATGACAGCAGAGAACCCATGTGTTCACCCTAGTTATCACATAACCTGTGTGTATTAGAAAAACTAGGAAAATGAATGAATTATCATACAATACATGCAGTATGTCTTTCAAATGGGAATCATAAAAGATTAAAACAGAGTTGTTTCATGGCTGAAATATTGGGGCCCTTATTGCTCAGTTGGTCGATTGATTGATTCCTTCATCCATCCAATGTGCATCAAGGGACAATATGCCTGGTGTTCAGTCTTTGGATCCTCCTTCCTCCCAAATAATTGGTTCGATCTCAGTGTCTAATGACAGGTGGGTAAAGGTGGAAGAACCTCAGTTATTATCTTCTCTGGCGATTTCTCAACTAAATGAGTATGAAGAGTTCCTTTAGAAATTTTTTAAGTAACTTATTTTTCTCTTTAGCAAAAAGAAAGCAGAAACCCTCTTTAACATAAGCCCCGCAACTGACCACTAGTGATATCCCAATACGTATCCTCCCAGATCTGTGTGTGCAAATCCATACAGCTAAATACACATTTTATATGGAATTATTTTGTATCTATCTTTGCAACTTTCATTTAAAAAATAGACTTTATTATTATTTTTTTAAATAAATAAATTTATTTATTTGCTTTTTGGCTGCGTTGGGTCTTCGTTGCCGCACGCAGGCTTTCTCTCTATTTGCAGCAAGCGGGGGCTCGCTTCATTGCGGTGTGCGGGCTTCTCATTGCGGTGGCTTCTCTTCTTGCAGAGCACGGGCTCTAGGTGCACAGGCTTCAGTAGTTGTGGCACGCGGCCTCAGTAGTTGTGACTCGCAGGCTCTAGAGCTCAGGCTCAGTAGTTGTGGTGCACAGGCTTAGTTGTTCTGCGGTATGTGGATCTTCCCGGACCAGGGCTCGAACCCGTGTCCCCTGCATTGGCAGGCAGATTCCCAATCACTGCACCACCAGGGAAGTCCCTAGACTTTATTTTTTAGAGCAGTTTTAGGTTCACAGGAAAATCGAGCAGAAACTAGAGGGTTTCCCTATGCTCCCTGGCCCCCACCTCCAGAACCTCCCCCACTATGGACAGCAGCATTAGTCTGAGGACTAGCCCAGACTCCAAGAGCTGGAGGTGTGCTTGGACCCATCAGTCCTCAGCTATGTGGCCAGTCCGGTGGCCACCCCAGCAGGCATTCAGCTGTTGGTTATACAGTTAAAACCAGAGGCAGGTACATTTGTTCCAAATGCTGAACCTACACTGACATCATTATCATCCCAAGGCCACAGCTTACATTAAGGCTCACTGGTGTTTTACATTCTGAGGGTTTGGACAAATGTATAATGACGTGTATCCACCATTATAGTATCATACAGAGTAGTTTCACTGCCCTAAAAATCCTCTGTGCTCTGCCCATTCACCCTTCCCACCCTCTTACCCCTGGCAACTACTGATCTTTTTACTCTCTCCATAGTTTTGCCTTTTCCAGAATGTCATAGAGTTGGAATCGCACAGGATGTAGCCTTTTCAGATTGGCTTCTTTCACTTCATAACTTTCAGTTTTTCTTTAACAGTATGTTGAGCCTGTTTCCGTGTCAATAAATATTCTTCTAAAGCACTGTTAATTGCTGTGTAATATTTCGTTGTGTGTTATGTATTAACTTCTCCCCTGTTTTCGAGGTTTAAGTTGTTTCCTGTTTTTTGCTACTAAAAATAGTGTTGCAGAGGAAAGCCTTGTGGGTAAATCTTTGCACACAACTTAATTATGTCCTTAGGATAAATTCCTAGATTTGGGACTGCTCCTACAAAGGTTTTGCTCATTTCAAGACTTTTCATATGCATTGCCAAATTGCCCTGCAGAAAGATTACACCGATTTCTATTCTAACTAGTAGGGTATGTAGGGTATTTCCCCCACACGCTTGCCAACTCTGACTAGTATCAAGATTTTTAATCTTTGCCAGTTTCATAGAGGAGAAATGATATTTATTTGTTTTAACTTATATTTATTTGAGTATTAACGTTTTGTGATTTTCCATAAAGCAGATTGGCCATTTGTCTCTTTTCTTTTGTAGATTGCTTTTTCACGTTCTTTTCCATTTTATTTTTCCATTGGGATAAGCATCTTTATAGTATAGATTTATTAAAAGTGTTTCTCTATTAAGGGTATTGACTACTCGTGAAGGCCCTCTTTTATTATTATTATTTTTTATAAATTTATTTATTTTGGGCTGTGTTGGGTCTTCGTTGCTGCGCGCGGGCTTTCGCTAGTTGTGGCGAGCGGGGGTTACTCTTCGTTGTGGTGCGCAGGCTGCTCACTGCGGTGGCTTCTCTTGTTGTGGACCACAGGCTCTAGGTGCACGGGCTTCAGTAGTTGTGGCACGTGGGCTCAGTAGTTGTGGCTGGAGGGCTCTAGAGCACAGGCTCAGTAGTTGTGGCGCACGGGCTTAGTTGCTCCGTGGCATGTGGGATCTTCCCGGACCAGGGCTCGAACCCGTGTCCCCTGCACTGGCAGGCGGATTCTTAACCACTGAGCCACCAGGGAAGCCCAAGGCCCTCTTCTAATGTCAAAAAAATTTCACCAACAGGCTCACCTGATGTGTGCTACACGTTTAAAATAATAAATAAAATGGACGATAAGAAGAACTAATATCTATAGAGTACCTATTATATGCCAGGCACTGTGCTCTGTAAAGCAGCCCTAGGAGGTAGGATCTGATATCTGTCCCATTGGACAGATGAGGAAACCGAGGTGGAGCAGATAGTGAATTTTCTCAAGGTTACACAGCTTATTGAGTGGCTGTGCTGGTATCAGTTGGTTAACAAAACACATGGTGCCGTAGGGCTTCTATGAATCAATAACACTGTTAAATAAATTTACCTTTAGTTCATCGCAGAATTATCTACACACATTTGCAAGTCTGTCTTATGCATGAGTTCAAGGCATATAATCTGTTCTTTCCATAGGCAGAGCTTGCTGGACATATAAATCCAACAACTCCCTGTAATAATTCCATGCTTTCCCCCAATTATCCCCATGGTTTACTGTTAAGAACCACGTTGGAACTTTCATTTTTCAGGAAGGGGAAACTGAGGCTCAGGGCCAGGCAGGAACTTGCTCAGGATCACCTAAAAAGTTTATGGCACAGGGCCTTCCCTGGTGGCGCAGTGGTTAAGAATCTGCCTGCCAATGCAGGGGACACGGGTTCGAGCCCTGGTCCGGGAAGATCCCACATGCGGCCGAACAACCAAGCCCGTGAGCCACAACTACTGAGCCTGCGCTCTAGAGCCCGGGAGCCACAGCTGCTGAAGTCCGTGCGCCTAGAGCCCGTGATCCGCAACAGGGGAGAGGCCACCGCCATGAGAAGCCCGCACACCGCAAGGAAGAGTAGCCCCCGCTCGCTGCAACTAGAGAAAAGCCTGCACGCAGCAACGAAGACCCAACGCAGCCATGAATAAGTAAATAAATAAAAGTTTATGGCACAGTCAGGACTGAGAGCCAAGGCTTGGGATACCCAGCCCAGGTCACTGTGTAACTCGGGCCAGCCCCCTCACTGCGTGTCCCTTTGTCATCGGGGAGACAACACAGAATGCTGTGGGGGTACAAGAGCAGGCCTGCCAGGTTCTCCTGGCGCTAGCCTCTAGGGTACCCAAGTGGGTACAGGCCCCTGGTCCTCTGGCCACACTGGCTGCCGGGCATTCCAGGACCCTGGCAACCTGCCAAGAGTGAAAACAGAGCTGCAGGCTCCTGAGCCGCGTTCTGCCCCCTCCTCTTGGGTCTGCATCTCTGCATCTCATTGCTGGGTTTGCAACATGCCTAATCTCTGCGGGTGCAGACTCAGAGGAGCCAGCTGAGAGGGAGCATTGCCAGCAGCTTGGAGTCCTCTACGAGGCCTGCTGACCCCCACCCCCACCCCGCCCTCCCCTAAGCCCCTCTCTGGGCAAGCAGGGCCAGAGCAGTCTGCGGAAACAGTTGCTGGAGCTTCACCTGGCTGGGGCCTTACCGTGCCCGCTGAGCTGGACCTAATGAAGGACATAAGCCCGTGTTCTCCCTCTCTTCCCAAATGGAAGTTCATTCAGTCCTGCCACATCCCATCTTCTCCCTCCCTGCCCCCATGGCCTTCACTACAGACACAGAAAGGAGTTGTAATACACACCAGTTATGTAAGTGAGAGTTGATTCTGGTTCTCCAGGCAGCTGGACCCCTCCAAGAATGAAAAGAACTTAATTGTGCAGCCAGTCAATAAATAGGTATCAAATAATGAGTACTTTGTAACCCATCGTGTTTCCCTTTTTGCCTTAGCTGCCAGGAGGCTCAGAACTGAATGGAAAGCTAGATCACTAAACATCTTACCACAGATTCTGTGTATAATTGGCATCACTCCTCTCCCTGAGGTCTCTGGTTGTTCAACTGTCCTGCTGAGTATGAGTTTATGTTATAAATCGTCACAATTTTTTTAATGGGATGAAGGTGGGATGTAAATGAAAAATAAGACATGAAAGTAAGTGGCCCACAGACATCTCTACTTTGAGATTCAAATGAATGCTTTTTTTTATAAGGGGATTTTTCCCCAGGACCATTTAAGACTTAGAAAAATGTCTGTGTGCCTCTTCCCTCTGTCTCTCTGAGTCTCCCTCTCCCTTTCCACCTTTTTTCTCCGATTTCCTCTCCTCTCCCTCTTCCCCTCCAGCCTTTATTGCCTTACTATTGCCTACTTCTCCCTCCTTTCCTTCCCCCCCAGTCTCTCTTCCCTCCATCCCCCCTCTCCTTTCTCTTCCTGCTCACCCCCTTGCCTCTGGCAGCCAGTTTAGAGCCAGTAAGGGATTAATATCCCTTACAAACCCTTAGCACTTGGCTCTTTCCAAGACCTTGACCCAGCCTTTGTCTCAGTGATTTCTCTGGGGCAATTTTGATTATTTCCATTTTACCAAGGAAGACACTAAGGCCTAGAGAGTTGAAGTCATATGCCCATGGTTGCACAGCTTATACTTTACACTTACTATCAAATCCAGGCTCCAGGCCTCAGGAGTCTAATCCCATCACACTCTCACTGTCCCTCACTGCCTCTCGATGCCAGCCTCCCCCACCTTGCCTGGCAGAGGTCACGAGAAAGTACCCCATGAAGAGGGTTCAAAACAGTAACCCACCCACCCTATCTCCCCCTCTGAGGTCTCTTACAGAGTTGAGATACTCAAAGGGGCCAGAAGAACATATTGGTGGGAGACAGTGAGTTATGACGGGTGATTGGGTATGAATTAACTTGGCAAACATTTATTGAGAATATGCTATGTGATAGGCAAGGCTGAGACCCGGGTAAGGAAAGCAAGGCACCTAGGGGTGCAAAATTGAAGGAGGCACTCAGTCTCAGGTGCCAGCCCTGCAAGCGCATGACCCTGAGAATGGGTGCCTCCTTAAAGTTCATGCCCTAGCATATGGCTTGTCTTTCACTTGTTCTGCCCTGACGTCAGGCACTCACTGTTACAAGTGCTGGCCATTCAGTGGTGAGCAAAAAGGCCTGCCCTCTGCCCTTGGGGAGCTTCTAATCTATTATGGGAAACAGGTATTCATCAAATAATCATACTGACAGAAGACTGCTCTAAGAGTGACAAGTGTCATGAGGAAAGGGACATGGGGCTAGAGAGGGTATTATGGATGGGGGGACAGTGAGGGCTGAAGAATAGGTAGGAGTTTTCCAGGTGTGCTCCAGGTGGAATACACAGCAAGTTCACAGGCCCCCCTGGCAGGGTGGAGCATGGCATACAGGTGAAGCCGGGGGAGGGCAGAGGGGCTAGAACAGGAGAGCTCAATGCAAAATGGTCCCGAGCGGTCAGTTCCTATGATAGTGGCAGAGTCTGCAAATGACTGACTTAAAATAAATCCAATCCAAAGGAGAGAATTCAAAGCCACTCCTTAATGATGTCACACATACCCATCTTCCTGATGAGCTTTACTCAGTGGATGTATAGAGACGGTGCCTAGCTCCCTAGCTCCCTCCAAACACGTCTCTGTCTGTTTAATACAGCAACGTCTGTGATAGAATCTAATACTTGACACATTTTCGCGATGAAGAAATGGAAGCACAGAGAAGTTAGACAGCCTGCTGCCCAGGTCAGCTCGGGCTGTCATAACAAAATGCCATAAACTGGGTGGCTTACACACCAGACACTTATTTCTTACAGTTCAGGAGGCTGGGAAGTCCAAGATCGAGGTGCTGGCTAATTTGGTTCCTGGTGAAAGCTCTCTTCCTGGCTTGCAGACTATTGCCTTCCTACTGTCCTCACCTGGTGGAGAGAGAGGGGGCGCTCTGGTGTCTCTTCCCCTTAAGGGCACCAGCCTTATTAGATTAGGGCCCCATCCTTGTGACCTCATTTAACCTTTATCACCCCCTTGCAGGCTCTGTCTCCAAATACAGGCACACTGCAGGTTAGGGCATCCAACATAGGGATTATGGATTTTTTTTTTTTTTTTTTTCTGAGGGGGCACATACAAACATTCAGTCCTTAACACCTGCCTGGGGTCACAGAGCCAATAGCTGGCATTTGAACACAAGCAGTGGGCTCTAGGAGCCCAGGCTCCTAAACTCTAGACCAGCTGCCTCAGGATGTGTTGCGTATAAATGTTGTCCATGCGGTTGAGAAGTGCTCCTTAGGGCAGGGCTGTTGTGACTGGTTATAAATCCTCTGGGTCCTGCCCCCACCTGGCAGCTGCACCTATGGGCTGAGTCCTGAACCCACCCCAGGGTGATTCGGGTGATACTTCTAGAAGAAGACTGGACTGAGGGTGTGGCGTGAAAGTGAACCAGTCCTGAAACAAAACGCTTACATTTCGGGGTCCTGCTGTTTCCCATTTACTCAGAGGAGGCCCTAGGCTCCAGTGCAGACTTCGCCAGGAATGGGCTGCGTGACCTTGGGCGAGTCACTGGACGTCTTCCAGCTCTAGGTTCCTGCCTCGCTGACTCCCAACCCCTGCCCACCTCACGGGTGGCTTGGGGGCCATTTCGTGGGCTATGAGGTCAGCCAAGCACCAACCTTGGGGCCCCTCGCAGACGCCGGTCCCCACCCTAGGCCGCGCAGGTGGGGAAGGGGCGGGCTTGCGGTGCGTGGCCGGCGACTTGGGTGTCGCTGGCGCTCTGGCCGCGCCGCAGGCCGCGCTGCCGCCGTGCCGAGTGGGCTGCGGAGGCTGGGAGGGCGCGCGGTGGGCCGTGGGGCCCAGCCTCCCCGGCGCTATCATCCTCACCAGACGCCCGCGAGGCGCCCCCTGGCCCGCGTGGGGGCCGAGGCCCGCGGGAGGGGCTGGAATTCCTCCCAGGCGGGGCCCCCTCCCGGGCGCCCGCTTCCTCTCGCTCCCCGCGCGCCCCCCTCCCGGCCGCCAGCCAACTGCGTGCCCCCGGGGCCGGCAAGAAGCCACATGCCCCCGCAAGGAATGCCGGGCCTGGCGGGCGGGGGGCGGGCGCTGGGCAGGGCCGGGCTGGGCAGGGAGCGCCCCGCCGGGAAGGTTGGTGAGAGGGAGAGAGCGAGCCCGCGCCCTCCCCGGCCCCCCGCGCCGCCCCTGCTCCCGGCCGGTGCGCAGTGCCGGCCGGATCTCGGGATCTCACACTTTCCCAGCCGGACACGCAGCCGGGATGACCCGCGGGCTTCAGGAGCTGGGGGTCCCAGGGGGGGCGGTGGGGGGCTGGGGCGGGGCTTCTCGGCCCGGCCCGGGCCTCCCCCGCCCCCCTCCGCGCGCCCCCAGTCCCCGCCGGCTCGGAGAAGGGGGCAGGCCGTCACGTTTCCCCACACCCCTCCCGCTGCCGGCGGCTTTGGGGCCCCGGTGGGGAGCAGGGGGCTGATTAGCCGAGGAGCAGGGGTGTGGCCAGCGGGGCCCCGGGTAGTGAGTCACACACGCTGCTCGCCCAGTCCGGGGGCCGAGCGCGCTCCCAGCCCGAGCTGAGCGCTGTTCTGGCCAGAAGAGTGTCCCCGGGCTTGGCATGAGGACCCTGGGGTGCCAAGGGAGGGGCTGAAGCCCAGCGCGGTGGTGGAGGAGGGCGGTAAGCTGCGGGCTAGGGAGACTCCCCTAGAGAGAGCTGGGTGGGGCTTGGAGTCAGGGCCGGCCCACACGGGGACCCCCAGGCCCCGCCTGTACCTGCTCTGAGCTGGCGAAGCGAGCCTGGCTGCATTCCCTGGAAGCCCCTGGGTGAGGGGCTGTGCAGCCAGGCGCGCTCGGGCCCCATTTCATCTGCCTGCCCCCTTTGGCCCCAGCTGGACTTGAGTCGATCCCTCCCCTGCTCCCCATTGCAGGGTTTTGTGCAGAGGCTCCTGTGGGTCCCTCGTACCCTTTGCCCTTTGGTCTTGGGGTACAGGCTGTGCTTCTCAGCCCTGCCTCCTGGCCTGAGCTACTCCCGGCCCCTGACCCCATGGGGCTGGTGGCTCCAGTCGTCCCCAGGACCAGCCCGGGATAGAAATGGCATTTCCTCTTGGCTGGGCTACAGCTGTTTTTGTTGTCTGTGTTCTCAAGCGCTTCCTCTGGGGATGGCAGGGAGGGTAACCAGACTCCAGGAGACCCCCGCTTGCCCTCTCTGCCACTCACCCCTCTTCCCCTGTCTCTTTGATCCTCTTCCTGTGGTGGTCCCGCCTTCGCGTCCCCAGGACAGAATGACTGAGAACATGAAGGAGTGCTTGGCGCAGACCAAGGCAGCCGTGGGGGAGATGGTGACGGTGGTGAAGACAGAGGTCTGCTCACCGCTCCGCGACCAGGAGTATGGCCAACCCTGGTGAGGCCCCAATGTGGGGACAGGCGAGGGAGAAGGGGGGGAGCATTGCTGGGCTGGGTTGATGGGAGACCCTGGGAAGACATCCCATGCTTTACTCATCTTCCATACTCTGCTCTGGGCAACTCCTAGGACCAGGGGTGAGCACAGGCTCTAGAAAAACCCAAGTAGTGGCCCAAGAAAGTCTGAACCCAGGTCTCAGGACTCCTACCTTTCCACTACCCACTGCACTGAACAAGCAGGTGGGCTGGGGTTCCTCCACCTGCCTCACATCCGGTCACGTCCTCGGTTTCCCTGCCCAGCAGCCTCTCACTCTGATCGCTTTGTGCTTTCTCTACTGGCCCCTGTCCTGGCCAGCTCTAGGAGACCAGACCCCTCCGCCATGGAAGTGGAGCCCAGGAAACTGAAGGGGAAGCGTGACCTCATCATGCCCAAAAGCTTCCAGCAAGTGGACTTCTGGTGTAAGTGGAGCTTGGGGCTACTCTTGGCCACTCTGCGTGCCCTTCACCGCCCCCCCACCCCCCCTCCATCCCATCTCTGCTTAGGGAATTTGCAGTGAGAATACTGAAGATAGACACTCACCTATTATGTACCAGACACAGGTCCAGGCCTCAGTTAATCCTCACCATTAGCCACTGAGGTGTCCATTATTTGGTCCCATTTTCCAGGGGAGGACACTGAGACTGGGTGAGGGTTAAGTACCACCTGCGTCAGGTCCCACAGCTCACAGATGCACAGCTGCAATTCAAACCCAGACCTATTTGACTCCAGTCATGATCTTTCTTCTATTTTTTCAAACTGGCTTCCTTGGTGTTGGTGGGTGTGTCCTTTGAGTCCCCAGGGAGGGGAGTGAGTTATCACTACTGAAGACTCCGGGGCCTGTGACTGGCTGGGGTGGAGCCAGGGCTGGGACTCTCGAGTCCCATGCTGTGTACTTTCCACTGGCTCACGCTGTCCTCAGGGTGGGCCTCCCATCAGCCCCTCAGCCACCTCCATGGGGGTCCTACCTCCCAACTGAGGCTCTCTTTCCTCTTTCCATCCCTCCAGTCTGCGAGTCCTGCCAGGAGTACTTTGTGGATGAGTGCCCGAACCATGGTCCCCCGGTGTTTGTGTCCGACACGCCGGTGCCTGTGGGCATCCCAGACCGGGCGGCCCTCACCATCCCCCAGGGCATGGAGGTGGTCAAGGAAGCCAGTGGGGAGAATGACGTGCGTTGCATAAATGAGGTCATCCCCAAGGGCCACATCTTCGGCCCCTATGAGGGGCAGATCTCCACCCAGGACAAATCAGCTGGCTTCTTCTCGTGGCTGGTGAGTGTCTCCTGGGCTGTGCCTCGGAAAAGGGTGCCACGAACATGGAAGGAAACCAGCAGGGGGAGCCATACGCTGGCCCAGCCTGGCCCAGAGCTTTTCTGCCATCACTCCTGGACCCGTGGATGATGGATCTTGCTGTCCCCTTGCCCCTGTGACCCTTGGTAGCCAAGGGCCATGCGGAGGAGCCCCATCTGGCAGTAGTCAGTGGAATCAGTGGTGGGGCAATTTCTCCATGAATCCTCGTGCGTGTGTCTGGCGGGCCATTCTATGACATTTATGAAGGGTTTACCCCAGCCCTCCTCTGGAGTGGGTGACCTGGAGCATAGCATGACGTTCAGCTAAAAAAGCAGTGATATCCGATGCTAGAGGGAAAGCTTCCAACAAGACAGGCACGGCCCCTGCCCTCTGGGAGTGGACAGTCTGGTGGGGAGCACAGGCAGTGAACGAATACATGCGCATGTGACAAATTACTACTGAAGGGGGAATACAGGATGCTCTGGGTACACAGGGAGATGGCAGCGTTCACAGAGCTCTGGGATTTGGGGCCTGGAGCCTGAGTTCATCATGTCAGCCAGGTTTGCTAATTACTATCTAATGTGACCTTGGATGAGTCATTGAACCTCTCTGTGCCAGGATAATCATAGCTGATGGTGAAGATGAAGTGAGTTAATGCTGCAAAGTTCTTAGAATCGTGCTTGCCTTTAGTAAGCATGCAGTGACTGTCAGCTATTATTGTTGTTCTTGGCCTACTTGAGGGGTTTGGTCAAGACTTCCTCTGGTCTGAGACTTGAAGAATGAGTAGCAGTTAGTAGAAGGGGGATGGAAAAATGCTCCATGTAGGCAGAACAGCTGAGAGAGAGGAACCTAAGAAGTCCGGTGGGGCAGCAGCAGTGAGCCTGAGTGGCAGAGTGGCGAGAATTGGCAGGAGAGGGAGGTGGGAGCCAGATCATGCTGTGTTTCATAGGCCGTGACAAGTGCATCCTTCATCCTGTGGGTCAGGGGAAGCCACCGGAACGTTTCAAGCAGAGGTGTGATGTGGTAGGTTGCAGAATGGAGAATTGGGATTCTAGGTAAAAGGCTGGAGTGGGAGTTCGCATCTGGAAAGATGGTGGCTTAAACTCAAGTGCTAAAGGTGGGCACGTTTGAGAGATTTAGGGGGGAGAATCCCCAAGATTCGTTGATAGACAGGATGTGAAGGTGAGGAAGAGGGGTTTTCAGATTGGAAAATTATCAATGATGACTTTCAGGCACCAAACTTGACCACAGATAGGGGGACATGGGACAGTAGAGAGAGGCAGGCTGGGGGTAGGAAGATGATTCATTTATCTTTAAATAAACACCTCTTGAAGGTCTGCTTTGTGTCAAGCACTGGGCTGGCTCTAGGGACACAATGGTGGACCAGATCAGACATCATCCTGCCCTCATAGAATTTACTGTGGGGAAGATGGAAGAAATTAAAGAATAAGATAAGCATCAATAAATGTAACATTATGGGGCTTCCCTGCTGGCGCAGTGGTTGAGAGTCCGCCTGCCGATGCAGGGGACACGGGTTCGTGCCCCGGTCCGGGAAGATCCCACGTGCCGCGGAGCGGCTGGGCCCGTGAGCCATGGCCGCTGAGCCTGTGCGTCCGGAGCCTGTGCTCCGCAAAGGGAGAGGCCACAACAGTGAGAGGCCCGCGAACCGCACAAATAAATAAATAAATAAATAAAAATAAATGTAACATTATGGCTCTGAAAGGTAATGGAGCGACAGTGGGGCCAGGAGTCGGGGAAGGCTTGCTAACAGTTGAGCTGTGATTGAAGGAGGAGAATTCCCACCGGGTGATGCTTGGTGAGGGGCATCAAGATGGATGGAGCACCATGAGCAAAGGTCCTGTGGCAGAAGAGAGCACGTTTGAGCAACTGGGCGGTCAGTGTGCCCGGAGTGCAGCAAACGTGGGCCTGGAAGAGACAGCGGCTGGGTCACGTAGGGCCCAGTGGGCCAGACTGGGACTTCCGTTCTCCATTTTAAGAACAGCGAAAAGCTCTCATTTATGTTTTGAAAGGGTGACTTTGGCTGCAGGCTGGAGAACTGATGGGGTGGAGGCATTGGTCAAGAATGGACGTCTGCACCCCAGTCGGAGGACTGTGTTCGTTCTTGAAGTCGGTGACGGTGGAGGGTTGAGCTAGGGTGGGGCAGAGACATGGAGACAAGTGAACTGGTTTGTGAACTACTTCAGAGATGAAAGAGATTTGACTTGGGAAGAGACCTATTGGCCCAAGTAAGGGAAAGGGAAGTGTCATGAACAACTCCTGCAGTGTTCCTCTCCCTACAGGTCAGGAATGGTGAATTTCTGTGAGAAATAGGGAACGCCAGAAGGGGACTGGGTTGAGGGGAAGATCCTGATTTTGGTTTGGGGCTTGTTGAGTTTGGAGCGATGCCTTGGATATCTTGTTGAGTGATGCCAAGATATCCAAGTAGTGATATCAACTAGGCAGCTTTATATATATGGGTTCAGAGCTTGGAAAGGACGACTGGAGATGTTACTTCATGAGTCACCTGTGCATAGGTGATCCGTGGGGCCAGAGGGCTGGAGGGCAGCCCCCAGGGAGAACAGGCTGAGCGAGAGGTGCAGCAGCCTAAGGACTAAGCTTTGAGGAACTTCAACGGTGAGCGGTACAGCAGGGGAGCTCGATCCTGCAGGGGAGCCAGAGCAAGAGTGGCCTGGGGTGGGAAGGCCAGAGTGTCCAGCAATGTCCAGCTCTGCTGAGAAGCCAAGCAAGAGAAGGGCTCGAAAGCATTTACTGGATTTAGTGCCAGGGAAGTCACTGGTGACTTTAGCAAGAGCTGTTACTATAAGCCAGTGGTTGTCAACCTGGGGCAATTTATACCCCCCGCCCCCTTTCTGGGGTAGTTGGAAATGTCTGGATGGTTTTTTTTTTTTTTGCCATCACAACTTAAGATGGAGACATGCTACTGGCATCTAGAAGTAGGAGGCCAGGGATGCTGCTAAACCTTTTATAATACATAGGACAACCTCCTACAACAAAGAATGATCTGGCCTCGGTTGTCAACAGTACCAGGGCTGAGAAATCCTGCAGAAGAGTAATGAGATGGAAACCTCATTAGAATGGAGGTGACTGGTGTAGTCACTTCTCAGAAGTTTGATTAGAAATACGTGGAGGAGAGAGACAGGAAGGGTGATGGCTGAGGGAAGACTGGGGTCAAGGGAGTTTGTTAATGAGACATTAACTTCCTTAAAAAACCCAGTGGAGGGAGTCCTGCTGAAGAAATGATTGAATATACAGTAGAGATAAGGCGTGATGGGTAAGCTTTTATATTACCTAAGAAGGTTCACATGGAGACACTGGCTGTAGAAAGGAGGTGGGCCAACATTTTGTCTGTCCCTGGAGGGATATCCTGGAGATTTGGAGCAGGTGAAGGGAGGTGACTATAGTAGGCAAAACAATGGCTCTCCAAAGATGGCCATGTCCAGATCCCTGGAACTTGTGAATGTGTCATCTTACATGGTAAAAGGAACTTTGCACACGTGATCAAGTTAAGGACCTTGAGATGGAGAAATCATCTTGCCTTATCGGGGTGGGCCCACTGCAGTTACAAGCATCTTTATGAGAGGGAGGCAGGAGGGTTAGAGTCAGAGAGAAAAGATTGGAAGACCCTATGCTGCTGGCCTTGAAGATGGAGAAGGAGCTAAGGCCTGCAGAGTCTACAAAAGGCCAGGAAGCAGATTCTTCCCTCAAGCCACCTGAAAAAAACTCAGGCCTGCCAACACCTTGATTTTAGGATTCCTTACTTCCAGAAAAGGAAGACAATAAATTTGTGTTGTTTTCAGCCACCGTGTTTGTGGCCGTTTGTTACAGCCGTAGTAGGGCACTAATCCGGTGGGCTTGTGTTTGGGGGGACGTCTGCTAAAATGTGCAGAGAGGTGGTAGCCTGAGACTGAGGAGAAGGCGAGTTCAGGTTGGGATGGGTAGAGATGGAGATGCCCTCGAGATGCCCAGGTGGCGCTGTCCCGAGGCACGTCGGTGTGTGTGGGTCAGTAGCCGAGGGCAGATGCCTGCGTATGGAGGGAAAACCAAGCATATAAATATACGCAGCTGAGCCCTGGGAAGGGTCGAGCAGTGGGGTCAGTGCTGCAGAGGGCGAGAAGCTTGAGGATCGAGAGCCCATTGGCACACGGGTCTTGGTGTCCTCGGCAGGGGCAGTTTCACGGGTGGAAGCCACATTGCCGTGGATCGAGATGTGAGTGGGAGGTGAGGAGGGGGAGCCAGCAAGGGTGATTGGCTTGTTTTCAAAGTCTGGCTGCTCGTTGAGCAATTATTATATGCCAGGTGTATACCACATTCTCCCTCAAAACAGTCCCACAGGTGGAGGTGGCTGCCCTTCTCGTTCAGATAAGGGAACCTGGGACTGAAGAGGTCAAGCAAGCAGCCCCAACTCCCGTAGCTGGTACCTGGCAGACCTTGGGTTCCTTCAAAGACAGCATCCCTCCATGATGCCTGGGGCTTTAAGGAGTTCCATCATGGGGAGACGTGCCTAAGGAGGGGGAGCAGTGAATGTGGTTATGTGTCCAAATTCAATCTATCCTCACAGACACAGAGCAACTCCCATGCACTGGGCACTGAGCAGGAAGTTCTGGAGGTAACACAAATACAAGAAGTTTGATCTCTGTTTTTGGGGTTTTTTTTTTTGCGGTACGCGGGCCTCTCACCGCCGTGGCCTCTCCCGTTGCGGAGCACAGGCTCTGGACACGCAGGCTCAGCGGCCATGGCTCACGGGCCCAGCATGTGGGATCCTCCCGGACCAGGGCACGAACCCTCGTCCCCTGCATCGGCAGGCGGACTCTCAACCACTGCGCCACCAGGGAAGCCCTGCTCTCTGTTTTGCAGAGCCTTTGGTTCAGCCACAGGGAGCGGGGACTGAGGTAGATGGGAAGGCAGGAGGCCTATTCCCGACCCAGAGTTTTGCTGGTGATTGTGGTGCTGCAGTAGGCTGTAGGGGTAGGCAGAAGGGGAGTTGGTTTTGGCTGGGCAAATTGGGGATGGGTTTTGAAGGATGGGTAGGAGTTCAGCAGAGGAGGCTGATGCCTTCTCAGCCTGCAGGAAAATCTCAGGGGAGAAAAATCTAGCGTCATGCCCAGGGAAGGGCTAGTAGGGTCCCCTTCTTTCCCATCAGAGTCTACCCTTTGGGACAGCCCAGCCGGGAAAGGTTGGAGTCTCTAAAGCAGATAGCTTCCCCAGGTTCATGGCCTGGCATGGGTCCGGGTCCAGAGAAAAGGGATAATAGGAAGCTCTGGAGTTTGCAGCGTGATCATAGACCAGCTCCATCTGTTCGTGGCCTGTCGTTCAGGGGCAGGGCCAGAGGCAGCAATGTTGCTTCTTGGAGGTTCCTTCCACGGGCCTCTGAGCTGCGGCATACGCATGGGTGCAGGGACAGTATGGCTGGAGGTCGCAGGACCACGTGGAGGCTTTGACCTTTGTGATGCAGAGAAGTGAGAGGCGTTGAAGCCTGTGTGTGTGTGTGTGTGTGTGTGTCTGTGTGTCTGTCCTCAGTTGCAGCCTCAGCTGGGGAAAAGCAGGAATGAGGAACAGCTCTGCCTGCTCAGACGATGGGTTGGCTGAATGGTGCGAGGGGGGGAAAGGTGGGCTAAACCATGGCCCTGACTTTGGACCAGGATCCGGAAACTCCACATCCTAAATAAACTGCATTCATCTGTCAAATCCTGTCCCAAAGCTATACTTGTCTGTTCTTGACCTTCTGCCTGCCTTCCAAAGCTCTGGCCTCCATCCAACACAACACATTTCCTTCCATAACTCAGTATATAGAGTCCCCTCCAGCAGAAACGATGGTGGTGCTGTAAGGATAAGCATAGCCGTTAATGCTTATTGAGCGCCTACTTCGTGTCTGGGTCTGTACTCAGCACTTCACAGGATGGTCTCATTTGGTCCTAGCGATGCCCCTGTGGAGCAGGTATTGTTCTATCCATTGCACAGCTGAGAAGACTGAGGCCTGGAGAGGATGAGTCATTCTGCACAAAGCTAAACGGCTAGTGAGTAGCTGAGCTGGGGTCAAACCTGGGCAGTGTGCCTCCAGAACCCACCTTCTCATTCGGCCTCCTGGTCCTCTCCACCTGCCTTACTTGTCGGGCCTATGCCTACATCCTGGCCTTGGTCGACTCTGTTCCACTCATCCTTCCTGCCCAGTACAAGGTCCCTCTCCACCTCCCCTCAACCTGGAGGAAAGCTGGTCCTGCAGGGACAGGTCCCGGGTTTAGATGAACCAAATGGCCATTTCCACTTTGCATCTCTCCTTCATGGCCTGGCCTCCTTGGAAGGAGTTTTGCTCTCACTTCTGACTGTTTAGAAAAGAAATTCCACTTCCTCTGCTTACTCATCTCACTGGAAATCACAGACTCCATAAGTCATTGCCAAGGTTGCCAGGCTGCCCTCAGGCACTGCAGGCCAGAGACGATGCTGCAGGCATGAGATGCTTGGGGAGCGCCAGGCAGCCATATGGTTTGGTAAGAGGCAGAGAAAGAGGAGGCCAGCACAGGGTTTCTGTTTCAGCTTTTCACTGAGACCCAGTCTGGTTCCAGAAGGGATTTAGGGCAGCCTAGCGGCATATATCAAATATAACATGATAGCATATTAAAACTGAGAGAGAGAGAAGAAAGAAAAACAAGGGTGGAGACCCTAAATGGAGCCAGGAATGAGGCTAAAAATGCATACCATAATGACCTGTGCGTGCACTTTTAGCTATAGAAGGTCCCAGTCCAGCAGCCACTGGGAAAAGGCAAGCCTGCTTAGCTACCAGTACTTTCTGGCCATAACTCGAGAAGTCCCAGGTAGCTCCCGAGGAGGTCTCCTTTTCTGGGTAGAGACTGGATGGGAGATTTCCCAGGCCTCCTTATAGAGAGGACACTGTGTGGTGGGATTGTTCCCCCGCAGTCAGCCAGCCTCTCTGCCTGCCAGGCTCCTACTGTTCTGGGGAGAAGCAGACGTGAAATGGGGTTTCAGTGTTTTCCATTTCAGCTTCCATCGTAAAAATGGAGATTTATTTTAAAACTTGAAATTGGATGTGCAAAAGCTCATGACGCCCTCCAGAACAGAGTCTGAGAAATCCCGAGTAGCTGGGATAGATGAAGTGTTGAGCAGACAGTTGCAACAGTGCAAGATGTCAGCGGGAGCAGGGGGTGGGGTGGGGCTCAGAGAAGGGAAGAACAAGGGGCTGGTCCAGGAAGAAAAGAAGGCCCATTTGAAACAGGTTGGGCTTCTGTGTGTGTGTGAGAGTCTGAGCAAGTGAGTTTCGTGCTTATTTGTTAATTTCTATTAACTCTTTATTCTGAAAATTTCAAACTCTACAGAAGTATGAGAATAGT
This sequence comes from Aethalodelphis obliquidens, assembly GCF_003676395.1. Taxonomy (NCBI): domain Eukaryota; kingdom Metazoa; phylum Chordata; class Mammalia; order Artiodactyla; family Delphinidae; genus Aethalodelphis; species Aethalodelphis obliquidens. Next base: position 4,731,202 of record NW_020837958.1, on the reverse strand, counting down.
ATGATCAACAGCCACACACCCTGCATCTAGATTCGCCCGCTGCTAACATTTTATAACAATTGCTTCAGTCTCTCTCCATATATCTACCTATAGGCACGTGCACGCACGCGTGCGCGCACACACATTCTTTTTCGTTTGGTTTTTCTGAACTGTTTGAGACGTAGTTCCAGACATCAGGCTTCACGGGCTATGCAGTGTCTGTCACCGCTACCCAGCTCTGCCTTTGTACCATGAAAGCAGCCGTACACAGCACATGAATGAATGAGCGTTGCTGGGTTCCAATAAAACTTTATTTGTAAGCACTGACATGTGAATTTCATATAAGTTCAAATGAAATTTGAGTTTCACAAGTTTTGAAAATCAAACAAATGAAATTACACGAAAAAAAATTTTTTCAATTATTAAAAAAACAACAAGCAAAACCACACTTAGCTCACAGGCTGTATAAAAATAGATGAGGAGCTGGATTTGACCTGCCGGCAGTAGTCTGCTGACCCCTGTCCTGTATAATCACAATATAATTATTATATTCAGGAAATTTAACCATGGATACAGTACTGTCTCAACTACAATCCATATTCAGATTTTCCCAATTGCCTTGCGTAACGGCCTTGGTACTTTTCCCTCCATTCAGGACCCGCTCAAGCATCACACATTGCATTTACTTGTCATGTCTCATTAGTCTCCTTTATTCTAGAACAGTTTCCCTGCATTGTGTTTTCTCTTTCACGATATCGCTGCTTTGGAAGAGTTCAGGACAGTTGTTTGTAGAACGTTCCACAGTTTAGATTTGTCTGATTGTTTCCTCATGATAGGTTCAGATTATAGATTTTTTGGCACAGAGGGTGTTTTGTCTTTCGCACTGCAGATAGCAGGAACACGTGACGTCCGTTTGTCTTCTCTTTAACCCAGTGCTTTTAGCAACTATTGATGATTCTTGCCTGTATCAATTATTTTTCATGGTTCAAAATGATTTGTAACCATTCCTTCTACACTTATGACTTGACATTCTTCTGTTAGGAAAAAAAGTGCTCAACTTTCTCCCCCACCCCATTCCTTAAAGTTATTTTTAGTATCAGTATGGACTCAAGGATTCTTTTTTTTCTTCAGTGTGTTCTAGTCCATTCCCGTCATTATTCATTTTGAGCTTTAAATTGCCCTAGATGTGGCCAACAGGAACCCGTTCAGACTGGCTTCTTGTCCTTCTTTTAGTATTTCCTTACTTCCTGTGCAAAGAAGTTCTTTTTTTTTTTTTTTCCATGGCACGTGGCATGCAGGTTCTTTAGTTCCCTGACCAGAGATCAAACCCGTGCCTCCTGCAGTGGAAGCTCAGAGTCTTAACCACTGGACTGCCAGGGAAGTCCCAAAGAAGATGTTCTAGCCATCTCTCTTAGGAGCTCTAATTTGCTTTAGTGAGAAATGGTATTTAGAATTCAAATCTCTGGGCACTAGGTGTGTGCATTGCTCCTGGGGTGTCCTTGCTTCTAAGCCTGAACTAGGTTTTGAGGGATGTGTTGAAGTGAGTGGCCAACAGAGTCAGGAAATGAGGGAACACGGAATCACAAGCAGTGGGCATAACATGTGCAAAGGCCCAGGGACACATGTGTAAGTTGAGGTGTGGAATGGTAATGGGGTATAGCAGAGGTACAGGATGTGCTTAGAAGGAAAAGTGGAAGATGATGCTAGAAAAAAGTTGCTTTCCTCATGTTCTAAGATGTTATGGATCTTAAAACACTATTGATTCAATATCAGCTTTCCCAGGAATAAAAATATGTACCTCAACCCTAAGATTCCTCTTAATATCAGAAGCATTAAATGGCTTGGCTTGTATAACTTTTATAAATGCTGGTAGTTTGGTTACTGAATCATGAACCAAACCAAAGATATCCCCCCCCCCAACCCCAAATATAATATGCTAGTGAACTAGTTTTGGCTGGAACTGAGTCTTTAATTCTCAAACTCTATTATATGGAACAAAAATAAAGCATGAAAAACTATTCTGAACTCTTCTGAATTTTCACTATAAGCCGGCTTCTAACTTGACCTTCAACATTCCTTGTCTCCGCAGCACTTGCACTGCAGTTGTGTTTCGCACTTTTGTTATATTGAGGCCGCTTTTTAAAATATATGTATATATTTTACTATATTTACCGTGCTGTACATCACATACCCAGGAGTAATTTATTTTGACCACCCTTCCTGCATTTTGACAACACCCCACCTCCCGCCTCTGGCAATCACCCGTTTTCTGTATCTATGAGGTCAGGGTTTGTTTGCTTGTTGTTTTAGATTCCACATATAAGTGCGATCATACGGCATTTGTCTTGATCTCACTTGTCTTAGCACAATGCCTTCAAGGCCCATCCATGCCATTGCACGTGGCAGGATTTCCTTCCTTTTTATGGCTGAAAAATATTCCCTTGTATATCTATCCACATATTCTTTATCCGTTCATCCGTTGATGGGCACTTAGGTTGTTTCCATTTCTTGGCTGTTATACATAATGCTGCAGTGAACATGGGGGTATAGATACCTTTTTGTGTTAAGTTTCCATCGGTTAAATACCCAGAAGTGGGATTAGTGGATCATATGGCAGTTCTATTTTTCATTTTTTAAGGAACCTCCATACTGGTTTCCATACTGGCTGCACCAATTTACATTCCCAAAACAGTGCTCAAGGGTTCCCTCTTCTCCACATCCTCGTCAACACTTGTTATCTCTTGTCTTTTTGGTGAAAGCCATTCTGAGAGGTGTGAACTGGTGTCTCGTTGTGGTTTTAACTGCATTTCCCTGATGACTGGTGATGTTGAGCATCTTTTCATGGGCACTTTGGTCAGGTGTCTGACTTTTATTCTTTATGGGGTCCCAGTGTTACATTAATTTTATTCTAAAGTTACTTTAAAAGGTTTAAACATAAAAAACTAGATAAACACATTTCTTATAGCTTTTAAACAACTATAAAACCGAGACAGACTTAAAAATATAAAGTGAACAGAACTATACAAACCAACATAATTCAAATGAACAAAATCAATGTCCTGTGTTGGATAATGTGTTACTGAAACTAACGTGCTGTTTATAGGGTGAATACTACTTAGACACGGCTTCTTCCGCATTGGGCATGCCTGTGCTTTTGTGTGCCACGCGACACTTTTCTTCGTTTGTCTCTGTTTAAAACACTGGGAAATCTTTCATTAATGCAACTGCCACGATGTGTCTTAGTCTTTGCCAGAATGCATCATTTCTATATTAAACTTGGTATCTGTTCTTTTTTCATCGGCTCATGGCAAGTAGTCATAATTGGTGTTGTACAGTCAGCTGTGACAATGGGACAAGCAGTGGAATAGAATGGAGCTCTGTAAACTTTTTGTGTTAAGGGACCAGATAGTAAGTATTTTAGGCTTTGTGGCCCATACCGTGTCTGTCACACTACTCAATCCTGCCATTGCGGTGTGAGAGCAGCCGGAGGTGTGTGCATTCTAGTAAGACTTTGTTTATGGAGACCGAAATGTGAATTCCGCGTAATTTTCACATGATGAAATAGCCTTCTTTTGATTTATTTTCAACCATTTAGAAATGTACAAACCATTCTTAGCTGGTGGGCTGTACAAAACAATTGGGGGGTGCTGGATTAAGCCTGCAGGCCCTGGTTTGCTGACCCCTGGCGTATAGAACAACAGCCATTTAGCCCTGCTCGGGTATCTGCTGGCTGATTGCAGATCCTCATTGATTCTGGTGTGTCCACTGGTTCCCTGCGGTTGGGCTGATTTAGTTGGGCTTGGCTGCTCACCGAGGCCCAAGTCTGCTCCAAGTGTGTCTGTTCTGGGCCCAGACTGAAGAGGCGGAGGCTCCCTGGGGAAGCTCTTCTCATCCCGGAGGCAAGCCCACCCTCACAAGCACGTTTCAAGCCCGTGTCCGCATCGTGCGTGTTAACACCCCATTGGCCAAATAAGTCACGTGGCTGAACCCAAGGTCAAGGAGTGAAGAAGTATGGGCCACCTGTAAGACAGAGTCTAGTGCAGAGTCACACGGCCAGGGTGATAGGGAGGGGCGAGAGCTGCGCCAAGAATTCAGCCTACCACGGGTGCCAACTCAGTCACAAGCACAATACTCCTTTTTAATTTTTTTTTTGGCTGCGCGATAGGGCTTGCGGGATCTTCATTCCCAGATCAGGGATCTAACCCAGGCCCCCTGCAGTGGAAGCACGGAGTTTTAACCACTGGACCACCAGGGAGTTTCCACAAGCACAGTACTCTTGTGGGGCAGAAATCTCATGGGGATTCCCATGTATTGATTTTTTTTTTTTAAGGAAAGCATTGAATTAAACATTCTTAGAACTTTTGGATCTTGAGAACATATCCAAAGACCCGACTTTGAGAAACACTCATCTCTAGTGAACTTTCTGGCTTTAACAATAGGGGTTTGGGGGTTTCCTGGTATTTGAAAATTCCTCCAGGAGAAGTCTTGTCTGATTTATACCCTCAGAGCCAAATTCAGCACCACTTAAACCCCGGTGGGTCCTCAGCAAATGCTAGTTAGGGTTGGTGGGCAAGCATCATAATAATAGCAACAACAATTGCTGTTGTTCGTTGGGCACTGAAGGATTTGTGTGGCTTAATTCTTGTATCCTCACAACCGTTCTATGGGATAGGTGTTATCATCCCCCTTTTACAGATTGGGAAACTGGGGCTTAAAGGGCCAGGTTACTTGTCTGAGGCCATGCAGTGTGGAAGCAGGTCTCCGAACCAAAGCTTGAGCTCCTAATCTCCAACCCCGAATGTGACTGTCTAGATGCCCACGTGACGTCTGTCGGTCTTCCCACTGCCACGGACACACCCTTTTCTCTGGGGAAGGCTTTTCAAGCCAGTGACGTAAGGTCGTTTCCTTTTCCTTGTCTGATGGCTGCTGAAGGTTTGGCAGGTATTTTAAACTGCTTTATTGAGATGGAAGTCATGTACCACACGATTCACCCATTTAAAGTATCGTTCAATGGTCTTCAGTGTATTCCCAGATATGTGCAGCATCACCACAGTCAGTTTCAGTACATTTTCATCACCTCAGGAAGTAACTCCATCCTTTAGCTGTTACCCGCCTCTTCTCTTCTTTCCCTTCCAGCCCTAGGCATCCACTACTCTACTCTTTGTCTCTATCAATTTCCCTATTCTGGACTTTTCATGTGAACAGAATCAATCATATACTGTGTGGTCTTCTGTGACCAGCTTCTTTCACGTGGCTCAATGTTTTCAAGGTGTGTGTCCGCGTTGTAACAGGTATCGTTCCTTTTTATGGCCGAATAATATTCTACTGTGTGGATATACCACGTTTTGTTTATCTGTGCATTCTTGCACGGACAGTTAGGTTGTCTCCACCTTTTGGCTATTATGAATAATGCTACTGTAAACACTTGTGTACAGGTTTCTGTGTAGACATATGTTTTCCCATCTCTTGTGTCTGTGCTTCAGAATGGAACTGTTGGGTCATATGGTAACTCTATGTTTAATTGTTTGAGGAGCTGCCAGACTGTTTCCGGAGTGACTGGACCATTTTACATTCCCACCGACAGTATATGAGGGCTCTGATTTCTCTCTTCTGATTTCCAACATTTACTGTTACCTGCCTTTTTGATTCTAACCATCCTAGTAGGTGTGAAGCGATATCTCCTTGTGGGCCTTTGGGTTTTTTCTCTGCTTTTTTCTGTCTCTTGTCCATTTCACTGGTTATTAGGGAGAGTTGCCCATGATGGGTGTGCAGGTTGTGTTCTGAATAACCCCACGGGGTGAGTTTCACACCTGTTCTGTCACCACCTCCCTCTGCCTTGTTAACCAGGAAGACCTTTCAGGTCTGTAGCATGATGTATAAAGTTTGTTGCTCGCTAATTTCTGTCTGACAGCATGCCCATTCTTATTTGCATTTTTGCTGCCTCCCAGATGGGCACATTCTCCTGGCTATCTCCCCCACCCTTGCCCCAAGACCCTCACGTCAGGCATAATGAAGAGACAGGATTCAGGCCAGTTTCCTGACCCCGCTCCTCAAGTCCTGGTCCAAGGGCTCATTTCATCAGTTTCACCAACAGCCAGATTTATTACCAAGGAGAGTGAGGCTGAGTGTTCAGGGTAGAGGGTGCTCGTTTCTGTGGGTGCCTTTTCCAGACAGAGCAGAGGGACTTGGGAAAGGAAGAGCTGCACTGGTGACGGGGCTCTGGACTCGCATTCCTCCCGCTTGAAAGAAGCGTGTTTGGGGCTGGTCACCGTTTTCTCTGAGCTCTAGTTTTCTTACCCATCAGATGGGGATGCACAGTCTAATGGAACGTACCCCATGAGCTGCTATTGTTCATGCTTGTCGCGTGCCTGGTGTGTAGTAGGTGATAAGCACGTTGCAGCTGTATTATCTCCAGTTAGCTTCACGTGGGTTTCAGGACCGGCTGGGGGTGATGAGTGAAATTACAGTTGTAAAACCTGGATGTGGAATTTGGGATTGTATGTAAACATGCCTCATTTACCAGGTCTCCAGGGCCTTTTTGAAATTTGATAAATAGAATAATGAAAGGAAGTACGTACAGTTGTTCCTCAGAATCGGCAGGGATTGGTTCCAGGGGCCTCCATGGATACCCAAATCCATGGGTGCTCAAGTCCCTTCTCTAAAATGGTGCAGTGTTTGCATATGACCTACACATATCCTCCTGTGTATTTTAAATCATCTCTAGAATACTTATAATACCTAATACAATGTAAATGCTATGTAAATTATTGTAAATGCTATGTAAATAGTTTCTGGTGTGTGGCAAATTTAAATTTTGCTTTTTGGAACTTCTGGAAAAAAGTTTTAAAAATAGTTTTGATCCTTGGTTGGTTGACTCCGTGGGTGTGGAACCCGCAGATACATAGCGCTGACTGTACTAATTCCATCATCGGTTAAATGGTGGTGCGGGAGGTGTGGGGCTGGGTTAGATCATGGTTCTTGAGCCTTCTTGAGTCACCTAGGGGGTTATACTCATATGCTCATATACTCATATACCTAGGGGGTTATACTCATATGCTCATATACTCATATACCTAAGGGGTTATACTCATGTACTCATATACCTAGGGGGTTATACTCATGTACTCATATACCTAGGGGGTTATACTCATATACTCATATACCTAGGGGGTTATACTCATGTATATTCATAAAATGCTATGCACATTTTAAGGGACTGCCCCCCATTCTCCTGGCCAAAGTCCATCCATAGACACCAAGTTAGGAACCCAGGCCCTGAATAATCTCAGAGGCCCCCTTTCAATTTAAGCGTTCTTCATTCCGTGTTTCTGGGCATAGCAGGAGCCAGCGTTCAAGTTCAAGTTCAGGCCGGCCTCTTTATCTCTCTACATTTCAGCTAGCCAGCCTGGGAAGTGGCCGGGGACTGAGGTGATGCCGCCTGCCTCCTGGGCTTCTGGGAGGAGCATCTGAGACATGTGAAAGAGCTTTGTCAACTGTCAGTGGCTTCACAAATCGTTTTTGTAACCGCTTTGCTCTAAGAGGAGTTGCAGAGCTGAAAATCAGAACGTTTTATGGATTCGTTGGGTTCCTGGAAAGTTGCAGGCAAATCAGGTCTTTAAAAATCCAGTCTTGGGCTTCCCTGGTGGCGCAGTGGTTGAGAGTCCGCCTGCCGATGCAGGGGACGCGGGTTCGTGCCCCGGTCCGGGAAGATCCCACATGCTGCGGAGTGGCTGGGCCCGTGAGCCATGGCTGCTGAGCCTGCGCGTCCGGAGCCTGTGCTCCGCAACAGGAGATGCCATAACAGTGAGAGGCCCGCGTACCGCAAAAAAAAAAAAAAAATCCAGTCTTGCCAGCACCTGGTTATTTAGAGGAGTCCAACAGTGAATCCTCGATTGTGGCAGACGTTCTGCCGCAAAGCAGAATGTTCTTCCCTGTTAAAATGCCGACCTTCGCATCAGTATGCGAAAGATAATGATTTGCTCAAACCAGCAGCAAAGCTGGAAGTCCACCGGAGAGGGCCCAGGACACGATCCTGGTTGATTCTGATGAGGTCATTTGGGGGAGCCTGGGGTGACATCCATCACTCTGCAGAGCGCTTAAGAGCAAGGGCCGTACCTGCAGAGTCTAAACTCTAGCTGCCCCACACATTTCCTTTGTGGCCTCAGGCAGGTTGCCTACTGGGTCTGAACCTCAGTTTCCTAGTCTGTAAAATGGAGATAATAGTTGTAGCTACCTTCATAGAGTTGTGAGAATTCATGAGATCAGAGTACTTGGCACAGTAAAATTGCTCCATCAATGGCAGCGGGTGACGTTTTATTATTGATGTCTCTGTTAATTATTACCATGGTCAGAAATAGTGTTCTAGTCCACATGGACCCACCTTATGTTTTTTTATATTATTTTCTGAGGATCGGTCCACATAGCATCATAAAATTCTTAGACAGAATTTTATACGTCATTTAGGACAGACTTCCACTCAGTGGGGAAATTCTTTCTTCCGCTTCCCTGACAACGAGTCATCCTGCTACTGCTTAAATACTTCCAGTAACAAGAAACTCACCACCTCACAAGGCTTCTTGTTCCATTGCAGGACGGTTTTGCATGTTAGAACGTGTATCTTAGGACCGTTCTGCATGCACATTCCTCGCGCCAAGTTCAGGCCTGTGTCCTCTAAGTGGTCCTGGTTTTGCCTGCCGTCCCCCACATTGTGGTCCTTCCCACATTTGATGACGGCTCTGCTTTCTCTAGCCTCTTCTTCTCCAGTCTAAGGGACCCTCTTACCATGCAGGTCGTCCTTTTCTGGTCAGGCCCAGGTTATCAAAGTCCTTCTCACATCACAGTGTTCAGAGTCTGGGCTGGTCCAGGAAGTGCTGGGTTCAGGAGGCCAAGGAATCGACCTTGAAGGATGAGGCAAAGGAGGATGCTGGGAAACCAGTGTTCTTGGGCTTGGTCCTGAGCATCTGGCCCTGACCGGGCCTTCGTGGACCATCTCAGTCGCAGGACTTGAGGCCCACAGCCCGCTGTCTACTCGGATGGCAGGGCTAATCAATAACATGTGATGTGCCCTAAATACCCTCCGTGATCCTACGCGCCCCCGCTTCCTCCACCTAGAACCCCCTCGCCCTCTTCTTCTCCAAGACTGCAGCTTAGATTCCACACCCTCCGAGAAGTCCTCCACTGACCACCAGGTACAGGGCTCCAGCTCTGCGCTCCCGTGTTCCACAGAATTCCCCACCACACTGCTGACCACGGGACAGCACAGTGGCCTCTCTTCTGCATCCCCTGGACTGTGAGTTTTGTGAGAGCAAAGACATTGTCTTCCCAGATCACCATTTTATCCCCAGAGCCTGTCACTGTAGCTGCTCCCTTGGTGATATTTGCTGAATGACTGAATGCTCGATTGGAGAAAATCCTGACGGACAGGGACGATAAACCAAGAAACATCCCTCAGCAACCCTGGAGATCTTAGGGGGATCTGAAGCCAGCAACAGAGACCTTAGGCAGCTCCTGTGTCCCTCACGGCTCCCACTCAGGCCTCTCGGCCCAGCTGAAGCTGCAAAAAGTCTGATTACAACTACTGTTGACCCCTACCACCCAGAATTAATCATAACGAACATTTGGTCCCTTTAATAATCACCATTACGATCACAGTGCTAATAGCGACCTCTTATGGAGTGCCTCCATATCAGTCATTATGGCAGTGCCGCAAGGTTGGTTTTTACCCCTTTTTACAGGGGAGGAAACTGAAGCCTGACCAGGGAAGTCACTTGCCCAAGACCACTCAGCTTGTCAGTGGTGACGCTGAGACTCTAGCCGATTCCTCGGGCTCCACGACTCTCACTACCCACTAGGTGCTCTTGCTACTGGCTGCGGGACCTACAGATGCTTCTCTTTTCCCCGCAGAGAGAAAGGAGCAATCTGAAAATGATAATGAAGGGTGATTAGTATTATGATAAAGTACAGGGTTCCCTGAGATTCCAGGGGAAAGTCCCTGTAGACTGGGGTGTCATCTGGGGAGATTGCCAGGGGAGGGGAAGCCTGAGCTGCATGTTTTCTCTTTTTTGTCTGAGAGTTTTAAGCCACGGAGACAGTATAGTCTTGTAGCTAGACAAACAGAGCAAAAGCTTCATCCTCCTTCCCTCTGCCCTCCCCTCTAGAGGTAACCAGAGGTGAGAGTTTGAAACGCATCTCCCAGACTGTCTATGCACATACAAACATATGGTGTGATGTGCTAGCAAATATTTAGCAACCTGCTGCCTGCTGATGGTTGTACTGCAGGATACATGTGCCAGTTTTCTTGATGTCAAGGCTCCCAGCATGGCTGGTTTCAAGCTGCCAACATGAAGGCATTAAATGAGTAACTGGGAAGAGATATATCGTGACAGTTATTCTATAGTATCTCTACCATGCGGATACGGTAGATGCCAGTACCCTCGAGAACACTGATATCGTAAAATATAGTAAAATCATTAGGAAACTTTGGGTATATATTACCTTCGTAAAAATAGAATGTATTGAATTGTAAGTTTATGTAATTTAATTTTTAATGCTGGCTGTATTTCACAACTGGTTCATGAGATTCTGGAAAATTTCGCAGTCAGCTCTCGTTAGCCAGTACGAGCCAGCTCCAGCACGCCACTCATTTCCTTTATGCTCAAGTATTAACAGTATATACTTTGGCTCTTCATCCAATCCTTCATTCATTCAACCAGTATTCTACCGTGTGCCGTGCCTCGTGTTAGGAACCGGGGCCAGGCCACTGTCATGAGCAGATAGCCATGCACTTGGCCGTCACCAGCTTATGGTCTAAAGAGAAGGCAGTCAGTTACCACATTGGCAAGTAGACAGACCCTGCAATTGGGTCTCTAAAAGGAAGCAACAGGACAGTGTTATAGAGATAATACTGAGAGAGGCATGTGGAGGTCAGGGTGTGGAAGGGGAGAACCTACCTGAGGCTCAGGTCAAGAAAACCTTCTTCTGAGGAAGTGACAGAAGCCGAGACCCAAAAGATAGGAAGGGACCAGCCGTGCGAAACTTAGAAAACGTTGCCAAAGTGATGATACCTTCACTTGGGTGCCATTTCTGTAAACTGTACAAACATGCAAAATGGTTCTGTACGTTGTTTTTAGAAGAAATCCTTGTATAGTAAAATTGAGAAGGTTCCCTTCCAGCTTCAGGACGGAGGGAGGGTGGGAAAGAGAATGAATTGGAGGCAGAGATGGTCTTCAACAACATCTATGTATTTTCCTGAAGCAAGAGGAGACAGAGGTCCGGGACAGAAATGGCTGGTGGTCATTTTTTTTGGCTCTCACTGATGGGTACAAGGTGGTCAGTTACATTACTCTTTATAATTTCTGAATACTTGAGATATTTCATGAATATCATTTTTTTTAAGAGTGGGGAAAAGAGGTGGCAGGCAGCGTGACGTATCACTCTTACAGCATTGTGGCTGCAGAAAAGTGAAGGGAGAGAGAAAGGCCTGAGAGAAGTTGGGAGGTAGGCAGGGACCAGGTCGTACAAGCCTTCAAGGCAGTGAACCTAAGTATGAATTTTATTATAAGTACTTCTTGAGCTGGTGGGTGACATGATCTAATTTACACTAATAGATTCCTCTGGCTGCTTTGAGGAGAATCAGTGGAGAGTTAAGAATGGCATCAGGGAGGTTAGTAGGGACCTCTTGTAGTTGTCTGGAGGAGAGCTGATGATGGCAGGAAGCAGTGGAGACAGGAGCAGTTTTGAAATTTGGTTTGGAGGACTTGCTGAGGGATTAGATATGTGGGGATCAAGAGGGGGGGCACGACCCCTATGTTCATAGCAGCACTATTTGCAATAGCCAAGACATGGAAGCAACCTAAATGTTCATCGACAGATGAATGGAGAGAGAAGATGCGGTACATGTGCACAGTGGAACATTACTCAGCCATAAAAAAGAATGAGATAATGCTATTTGCAGCAAAATGGATGGAGATTATGATACTAAAGTAAGTCAGAAAGAGAAAGACAAATACCACATGGTATCACTTATATGTGGAATCTAAAAAAACGACACAAACAAACATACCTACAAAACAAAAACAGACTCACAGCTGTAGAGAACAGACTTGTGGTTGCCAAGGGGGAGGGGAAGTGGGGGAGGGAAGGATTGGGAGTTTGGGATTAGCAGATGCAGACTATTATATATAGGATGGATAAACAACAAGGTCCTACTGTATATTACAGGGAACTATATTCAGTCTCCTGTGATAAACCATAATGGAAAAGAATATGAAAAAGAATATATGTATGTATAACTGAATCACTTTGCTGTACAGCAGAAACTAACACAACATTGTAAATCAACTATACTTCAATAAAATTTAAAAAAGAGGGAGGCATGAAGGATGACTCTCCTTTTTTTTTTTTTTAGCAGCTCTATGGAGCTATAATTCACATACTGTACAGTTCATTCATTTAAAGTGTTACAATTCACTGGGGTTTGGTAGGGATGACTTTCTTTCCGAAACCTGAGTGGATGGTGGTTTCAAATACTATGATGGGGAAAATGAGAGGAACAGGCTTGGGGGTGGAGCCTGAGGTGAGTTTGAGCAGCCAGTGAGATATCCAAGGGGGCGTGTCACATGGGAAATCAGATATTCACACCTGGGGCTTGAGATGAAAATCTGTGAGTAATGAACAGATTGAGAGTGTGGAAATGGATGTGAATGTCCAGAGAAAGAGTATAGGTAAAGAAGATGTGTGTGGAGGGGGCACGAGGGCTTGCAATTCAGATGGACTGAGGGTTCACACTTTGAGCCCCAGCCAAAAAAAAAAGAGAAGAAAAAGAAAAAAAATGACAGAGAGAGAGAAGGAGAGAAACATGAAGTGATCACAGAACTGAAAACAAAGGCCCGTAGGGCTCTAGTCTAGTGCAATCAGTTTTAGCTCCTGTAGGGTACTATGAAATAGAAGTGCCCCAGGTGAGGTGGAGAGGGGAGCCAGGTTGACTGCTTCAAAGGAGAAAAAGCAAGAGGTAGGCAGACAAACTCCTACTCAAGATGAGCCTCTGGACCAAACCTCCAGAACTAATGAAGAAAACTAATGTTACAAAGACAGCCTTCAAAAACAATGACAAATGAATTCACTCTAATTAAAATAAAAATAGTAGCATATTCTGAAAATGAATTTAAAATAACTAGGATCTGAATCAGGAGTAGGTTTGACTGTGAGTCACTGAGATTCAAAATAACAGTGGCTCGAGCAAAACAGGAATTAAGTTTTCTTCTATGAATACCTTCTGAGCCTGTATTAAGTCCTCAGGAACCAAGCTTGATCCAGCTAATCACTGTCTCAATGCTTGGATTATAGCCTCATAGTCCAAGTTGATAGCTAGAGCTCCAGCCATTACATCTGCATTCCAGGCAGCAGGATAGTAGAAGTGCATATATCAGCTGTATTTTTTTTTTAAGGAATTTTGCCTTTTTAAAAAAATTTTATTTATTTATTTATTTATTTATGGCTGTGTTGGCTCTTCGTTCCTGTGCGAGGGCTTGCTCTAGTTGCGGCAGGTGGGGGCCACTCCTCCTTGCGGTGCGCGGGCCTCTCACTATCGCGGCCTCTCTTGTTGCGGAGCACAGGCTCCAGACGCGCAGGCTCGGTAATTGTGGCTCACGGGGCTAGTCGCTCCGCGGCATGCGGGATCTTCCCAGACCAGGGCTCGAACCCGTGTCCCCTGCATTGGCAGGCAGACTCTCAACCACTGCGCCACCAGGGAAGCCCTATCAGCTGTATTTTAAAGAAGTTTTCAGGAAGATGACACATGACACTTCCACCTACATTCTATTGGCCAGAACTTAACCAGAGAAGAAGCCAAGAAATGTATTCTGTTATTACAGGTAGCCAGGTATTCGGTTATAATCCAGGGGTTCTGTTACTGTGGATGAAAGGGATAATAGATAATTAACACTCACAGCCTTAGGATCTTCAAAGAAATAAAGTAAGGATAACATCCATTAAGAAGAAAAAGACAGTGAGTTTTTATTTGTTTGTTTGAATTTAAAGCCTCTGCTCTTAGAAAGACACCACCAAAAGAGTGAATAAACAAGCCATAGACTAGGAGAAAATATTTGTAAGACATATGCCTGATAAAGGACTTGTATCCAAAATATATTTTTTAAAAACTCCCAAAACTCAACAATAAGAAAAAGCCCCACTATTTAAAAAATGGGCCAAAGATTTGAACAGACCCTTCACCAGAGAAGACAATGCAGCTGACAAATGAGTGCACAAAAAGATATTCAGTATCATTAGTCATCAGAGAAATGCACATTAAAACCACAATGAGATACTGCTTCATACCTATCAAAATGGCTAAAATGAAAAAGCCTGTTCATACCAAGTATTGGCAAGGATGTGAGTCAACTGGAAATCCCGCACACAGCTGGTGGGCGTGTAAAATGGTGCAACCACTTTGGAAAACAGTTTAGCAGTTTCTTAAAAGTTAGACCTATTCTTACCATGTGTCCCAGCAATTCCACTACTAATTATTTGCCCAAGAGCAATTAAAGCATATGTGTCTATACAAAGATTTATTAGTGATGTCTCTTAGCAGCTTTATTTGTAATGGCCCAAAACTAGACACAACCCAAATGTCCATCAATAAGGAGATTAAAAAAAAAAAATAGTGGCACATCCAAACGGTGGAATACTACTCACCAATACAGAGAAATAAACTCTGATACACACATCAGTAGGAACAAATCTCAAAATAATTGTGCTGAGTGAAGGAAGGCAGACATGCCTTCCATTTGATTCTACTTGTGTAAAGTCTTGAAAACTGCAAAGTAATTTATGGTGACAGAAAGTAGCTTACTATTTGCCTGTGGACTGGGAAAGGGAGATGTGGAGAGAAGCAGGAGGGAGGGATTACAGGGGCCCTGAAGAAGTTCTTAGGGGTGATGGATATGTTTGTTATCTTGATTGTGATATATACATTTGTCAAAATTTATCAAATGGTATATTATATGTTAATTATACTTCAATAAAGCTGTTAGAAGAAGAAGGAACACAACATTATGAAACAAAAAAGAGGCAGAATAAGAAAAAATGGGTATGAAAAAGAACCGATTGAAAATCCTGGGAATGAAAAATATTCACTGCATTAAAAGTAGTCATTTAAAATGGAAGGAAAAAATAAAATAAAAAGGAAGGCCAGAAAGAAAGGAAAAACCTCAGCAGACAGATAAACTCTGGACCAGACAAAGTCAAAGAGAGAATGAGTGAATTGGAAGAGAGTTCTGAGAAATTTTCTGAGAGCATCACCCAGAAAGATAAAGAGGGAAAATTATGAAAGGGTAGTTGTAAGACATGGAGAATAGATTGGGCTCCTACCATATCTGTTTAATAGAAATTCTGCTGGAAGAGACTGGAGAAAATGACTGAGAAGCTGTACTCAAAAGCACAATAGCTCAGAATTTCCCAGAATTGAAATAAGTCCTTATCAAGTAATGTGCTTGACCAGTAATGAGGAGAATTTTAAAAAGTAAATCTCCATTTCAAAACCACATAGTGAAACTGCAGAAAATCAAGAATACAGGGGAAGTCTTAAAATTTACTATGGACAGATTATGCGTGAAAGAACAACACTAGACTGACAGTAGGTTGCTTAAGCGCCTATGGCAGCCTTTTTGGCAGTCTTTATTTGTTGGAAGAAAATAAAGTTCATCTGTCTAGAATTCCATATCCAGCTGAACTCTGATTCGAAAGTGATGATGAAATAAAGACAATTTTATAGAAGATGAAGGGGCCCATTGCAAACCCTGAGGCTCTTGAACATTTGGAGACTGGGGAGAGGAGAAGCCCTCCGAAATCACATATGCCCAGTCACTCAGTGCCAGCCTCTGTCTCCCACAGAAACCATAGAGAGAGGGGAAGGACTGAATTTAGCTGGTGGTGCAACGTGATGCTATTGGAAATGCCGCTTGTTGGTCATGTTGCTGGGTATTCCATCAAGATAGAGGAGGGAGATGGGATTCCTGCCCCAGCTCAGGGGTCAGTCCTGCAGCAGTGGGAGAGCTCGGGAAGGTTCTGTGTGGTGTCCTTGGGCCCTGGTCTGGAGAGGAGTCCAGAGACACGAGAGCCCCCTCGAGGATGCCCATTCTAGACTCTCTCTCTGTCTTCCAGATTGTGGACAAGAACAACCGCTACAAGTCCATTGATGGGTCAGATGAGACTAAAGCCAACTGGATGAGGTGAGTCCTGCTGTCTGCTGATTTCCCGGGAGCCTTGCCCGAACTCTGCCAAGGGAGCATGTTGGGCCTTTAGGGTCTCCAGTGCTAGAGGTCCCTGAAGGCCCCGGGACTGCTCTTTGCAGGGACGTGTCTAGCTCTGGGGGACCAACCCTCCAGCTCCCACAGGCTTCCCTCAGGGGGCTCTGGAGGAGGCCTGTGGCCAGACCAGTCATTTACTGGGACACCCTTGTCAGTGTTTCTGGAAGCCCTAGGCCCCAGGCTCCTGACAGCATTCCCAAGTCGGGGGTGGGGTGGGGTGGGCGTGTCCTTGCCACAGGACTGTGACACCTCTCACAGGCAGAGTCCGGCTGGAGGGGTGCAGGAATCATCCCAGTGCAGCCCTCAGCCATTGTTTAAAAGCCCCCCAGAGAAAAGGGCACAGTCTCTAGCTCAGTTTTCGATTGCTAGACTGGTTTTTTCCATTGCTTGGGACAGAGGTTTGCGCCAGAAGGATCCTTCACGGCCAGCCAGAGAGAGCAGGGGACGGGTCCAGGGTCACCCAGAGGCGGCCGAGCTGAGCTCGGGACCGAGGGCACTCCTCTGGGTTCTGTGCTGCTGGCCTGTGTGGTGTGCTGGGGGGCCCTGCCTGGTGGGGTCAGCCAGCAGTGTGGGAGGCCGGGCTTGCCTCATCGTCTCCTTGGTGGCCTCTCTCTGGGATTCAGGAGCTGTGACGGGGGTTAGGAGCTGGGTTGGGAGGGAAGGGAGGCCTCAGAGGGCTGGACCCAGGGGCAGAACCGTGCTGTGGATCAGGCCCACTGTCGGTGTTTGTGCAGTTCTGTGCCCCGTGGGGCTGGGGGCTGGGGGCTGGGAGGTTGAGGAGAGATTGTGCTTGGAGGGAGGGCAGTTAGGCCCTCGCTAAGAGGGAGATTGCTGGATTTAAACCCTGAGACGTGCCAAGCAAATGAGGAGAAATGGGTTTGAGGTGGGGAGGCCGTGGTAAGCTCTCCAGCCCCCTTCCCCGGTGTCCCACTGCCCACATGGGCTCCCACCTGAGGCCCGCTGAGGTGTGGCCTGCAGTTTGCACTGTCCGGGGCACTTAAGGATTCACCCTCTTATTTGTCGGGGCCACTGTCCTCATCGTCATTTAACAGGTGCAGAAGCAGAGGCACCGAGGGACAGGCGGGCCCCAGCCTTGTGCTGTGGGGACAGGCACCCACTCCCCAGCCCCCTTTCACAGCATCAGGTCAGCCATGCCCTGAAAGTGGCTCCAAGAAGGTGGATGGGCACCTCTGCTCTCTTCTTCTCCGCGACCGCCGGGTGCAGGTCAGCTTAGCACATGCAACTCACCACCCATTCCTGAGCACCTGTGGCGAGTCAGAGCCTGTACTGGGCGCCCTAGATGGGTGGGCCCAGCCCTGCCCCCCTGGCCCTCCCAGGACTCACACCTTCCGCCGTGGAAATTGCTTTTTCTAATAAGACTGTTTGATGGAGGCATGGACAATGCGCTGGGAGGGCTCAGATGAAAGCAAGGGTGGGGAGGGCCTTTGAGCTGGGCCTTCAAAGGGGCTGGGCTTTCATTTGAGGACATTGTGAGCAAAGACTCAGAAGTGGGAAGTGGGGGCCAGGTGTCGGGCAGGTCGTCAGATGGGCTGCATGGCCCAGACCCCTGGCCTGTAGCTCTGGTGTGGCTCTAGGCAAGCAAAGGAGAGTGTGTTTGAGTGAAGTCTGGGTCAGACCTTTCTGCACTGAAGCTTTGGCCGGGACAAGGCTTTACGGTAACCGCAAAGAAGGGGTTTCATCATCTGTACGAACTGAGTGGACATCTAGCACCCAGCGATTCTGACTTAATCAGGCTGGGGCTGAGCCCAGGACATTGGTCATTTTTAAAGCTCTCCAGAGTGATTACGATGCGCCGCTGGTGTTGAGAACCACTGCTCTGTTCTGATCTCCATGCTACAGTGCTAAACTGAGGCCCAGAGCAGGGCAGGGTCTTACTCAAGATCATGCAGTCAGCGGCAGAACATCTCTGAACGTCTAGGCCGGTGTTCTTTCTGCTTGTACCCAAGGGACCAGGCACAGCATGGCTTCCTGGGCCTTGTGTGGGGTGGGTTCAGCTACTGCTATCTTGCTGGCCTGGGATCTATCCTGTTCCCGCTCCAAGACCCGTTCTGATCCAGGGTGGCGCCAGGGTTGTCGCAGATGGTGGGCCCTCGCCTCATTAGAGATTCAAGGAGTAGGTTGGGTTTGGGTGTATGGTTTGTTGCCAGGGAGATGGCCTTCTGGTGGTAGTTGGAGTGAGGGGGAAGCCAGTTCATCCTGGGAACGCTCCTTTCCCCTTCAGGTAAGGCTTCCATTTGTACAGCTCCTCCTGATTTTCAGGCACTTTCACTAGCACTGTCACAGCGTAGGCTCTCGCAGATGATCGAATGGAGTTGCTTAACCTCCTCAAACCCGCAGTGGTAGGCCAGGCAGAGAACGGGCGCCCGCGTGATGAGCGTGCGTGCTCTGCCTTCATGAAATCAGTGGCCAAAAACCACAGGCTCTCTTGTCCCCGGGAGGCATTGGCAGCGCCTTGAGACATTTTTGGTTGTCACACCTCTGCAGGTAGATGCTTCTGGTTTCTGTCGAGCAGAAGCCAAGGATGCTGATGAAGATCCTGCATTGTCCAGGATGCCCCCTCCCCCACCAACAAAGAATTTCCTGATCCCACATGGTGAGATTAGGAAGCCCTTCCTGGCAGGTCTTGGAGGTGGTACTGGGGGAAATGGGGTTTGCACAGGAGACTCAGCCTCTCATCCAAAGTCTGCCTGAGTGCAAGGCCCAGGCCCCAGCCCCGGGCCCTCCGCTGTCTTGGCCAGGTGACAAAGTCTCGGACTCCTTCTCCTGCCTCCTGGGCTGTGATATTCTGGGGGGGAGGTGAAGGCTGAAGGATCTCTGTGCCCTTGTGTCTTGCTGTGGCTTTGGCACCTGCCAGAGGGGTGAACCAGGCTCCCTCCATAGCCTAGGTTCTTCTCTTGGATGGACCTTTGGGACCTTGGGCATGAGTTAAAGAGTGGACAGAACCACACTGTGGAAATACGGAGCTGCAGAGCCAGAGTAGGTGCCAGGCCAGAGGGGTCAGGGCTGTGCTGTGCCCATTCCCCGGGGCCCCTGGCTGCTCTGTGCAGATGGAAGCTGAGGTCATTCCTGGTCTCCATCAAAGTGGAACCTGTCTCCCGATGGGTGCTCATGGGGTCCTCACATTCTACCCCTGAGCTGCCCAAAAGCACAGCAGCCCGCCCCCAAAGGAGCTGCTGCCAGCCAGCACTCCAGTGGGAGGGGAGCCTGTACATACCCAGAGGTGGGGGCTGGGGAGCCTGGGAAGGGGAAGAGCCGCAGGACAGAACAGGCTTTCTGTGGCCACGCCCTAATCATGGACATCACCAGCGAGGCCACACCCCATGGAAGCCCACTGTAAATAGTCTCACTGCGTAAAGGTCTTCCTCCAAGCCACCGGGGTCTATGGCCCTAGGTAAAGATCGCTTTGTAGAGGCAATGGCCTCACCCTAACCCCAATAAGGATCCTTTATTCCCGTTCAGGGCTTTAAAGCTCTTTCACATCGCTGTGCTTTTGCCTCCTTAGTAACAAGCCCCTAGGTTGGTGCAGTTGTTACTCGGGTTCCGGATGGAGTGAGTGGGACCGGGAGAGGCTGCTGAGCGGCCATGGCTCTCACAGCTAGTCAGAGGCGAGGCAGGGCCTGAAACTGAAGGCGTCCGGCTCCGTCCAGCACTCCCATCGAGTACGCCGCGTCTCCTCCTGCCCTCCAAGGAGCAGTGGAAGGGGTCTGTCGCTAGGAAGAGGGTGTGGTGGTGGTGAGCGGGCGAGGGCGCCCAGGTGCCTCCTGGCTCCCCGGCTGGGGGCCGGCAATTAGGAAGGAGGAGGCCTGCCGCGTTGACGGTCATTTACCCAATTGTGCTTTGTGGGATATTCAACCCAAGGAACGTGGTGCCCCTGGCTGAGCGTAAGAGGAAGCCCAAGTTCTCCAAGGAGGAGCTGGACATTCTGGTCACGGAGGTGACCCACCACGAAGCAGTTCTCTTTGGGAGGGAGACCATGCGGCTGTCCCATGCCGACAGGGACAAGATTTGGGAAGGCATAGCTCGGAAAATCACCTCCGTCAGCCAGGTCCCCCGCTCCGTCAAGGACATTAAGCACAGATGGGATGACATGAAACGGAGGACCAAGGACAAGCTGGCCTTCATGCAGAAGTCCCTGTCGGGCCCAGGGGCCGGGGGCCGGGCCCCCGCCATCGTGCTCACTGCCCACGAGAGGGCCATCGAGTCAGCGCTGCTCACAGCCCGGTCCGGGCGCGGCTTCCCCAGGGTGGAACTGGATGGTACCGACAGCCCTTCGACCAGCTGTGAGTACCGCCCGCCTCCCCTCCCCGGGCTGCCCCTGCCTGTTCCCCACCCACTCCTGGCGGAGTCCCCTGCACCCGCCTTCTTTCTCCTGTCCCTCTGCCTCGCCCAGGCTTTCCGTCCTTCCCTCCCTCCCCCACTTCTGTCCTCTCTACCTCTTTCCCTTCACTCATTCGAGAATATTTCCTGAACACCGTGCCGGGAGTTGCGCTGGGAGCTGGGAAGACAGAGATGGGCATAAAACCTACCCTAGGGCTTCCCTGGTGGCGCAGTGGTTGAGAGTCCGCCTGCCGATGCAGGGGACACGGGTTTGTGCCCCGGTCCGGGAAGATCCCACATGCCGCGGAGCGGCTGGGCCCGTGAGCCATGGCCGCTGGGCCTGCGTGTCTGGAGCCTGTGCTCTGCAACGGGAGAGGCCACAGCAGTGAGAGGCCCGCGTACCGCAAAAAAAATCCAACAAACCTACCCTGCCCCTGCTCTTGGGACGTTCCTTAAACTCGTGAGAATAAACACACTTTAATTAAATAATTGCGCAAGGAAATTTGAAAGAAGGCATGAAGGACAGATACAGGAGGTACTGAGAGCAGGGCTGACTACTTGGGTGTGCGGCCCGTCGCTCTAAAGGCCGGAGCTGGGCTGACTGCTCCTCGGTTGCCTTCCTGAAACTCAGACTAGTTTTTGAACGAGGCGCCCGCATTTTCGTGTTGCATTCGACCCTGCAGATTATGTAGCGGCCCGTCTGAGCGCAGGAGCGGTGGACTGGCCATCCACCGAGGCTGGGGAAGGCTCCCGGGAATGACAGTTGAACTGAGACCAAGGGTGAGGAAGAGTTAAGCCTGCCGGTACGCGTGGGCCGTGGGGCGCAGCGCAGGGGAGGGGAGGGCCTCGCAGGCAGAACAGCATGTACGAGGCCCCGAGGCCCTGCATCAGGAAGGCGCTTGGCACGTTCCAGGAACAGAGAGGAGCCAGGGAAGCCCCGTGTAGCAGGCGAGGGGGAGGGGCGCGAGAGGAAGCCAGCCAAGTCCCAGGCCCCGAAAGCTCAGTCCTTTCTGTCTGTGTATTCCGAGTGTCTTTATTTCTGTGTTATTTCCACACTCCCCTCCGCGGTGCCACTCTGCCTTCTCTTCTCTCTGCACTCTGCCTCTTTCTGCCCACCGCCCCCCCCCCACAAACCCCCGCCCCAGGGCTCTCACTAGGACCCCTCTCTCTGTGCTCTGGGTCCCCTCCGCATGGCCCCCTCCACCCCTCTGCTCCCCAGCACTCGTCTCCCTCTTTCCCCTCTGCTTCCTGTGTCTCAGGATGAACTTGGATGCCAGGGCTTGGGGGTGTGGAATCTCCTGGCCTACACGGGGCGTCCTTTGGGGCTGTAGTGCTTATCGGGGCTCACCAGAAGGGGGAGCACTCGAGGCCCTTCCCTGCTGGGGCTGCACCCCCTTCAGCTGTGCTTCTGCACAGACCTGCCCCCCACTCGCAGCCCGCGGTCCCAGCTGGAGGCTGTCTGCCTTGTGAGAGACCAGTCGGGCAGCAGGGCTCCAGGAACACCAGCCCTCGGGAAGATGGTTCACAAAGACCCAGCCTCCCCTCCCCAGGCCCCTTGCCGCAGGGAGCTTGCTAATTTCCTGTCTGGCTGGGGCTCCTGACAGGTGGCCGTTCGGAGTCAGATATTGAGAACTAGGAAAGAAGGAGGAGATCATCCGGTCCGACTTCCATGTTGTCCAGATGAGGTAGTTAAGCTCCAGACACAGAGGTGGTCTCAGAGCCTGATTCAGAATGAGGACTTGAACCTAGGTCTGCCAGCTCCCGCTGGATCAGTGTATCCGGGAGTTTCAGGATGATGCTACCTAATTATGAGAAAAGGGAGAAGGCTAGCGTCTAGTGAAGTCTGTTCCTTAAATTCTGTCTTGCTCATCCTTCCGTCTCCCCGAGACCACAGGTAATGAGGTTACCAAATGTGACCTGAACTGGGTAGGGGGCCCAGGACCCCTCCACCGCAGGTTGGTCCAGGCCTCCTTTTCCCAGCTGCCACGGCACTTGGCTAGGGGCTGGGTAGAATGAGGCCCTGAAAGGGAGGGAGCAGCATCACGGCAGCCCGTCCCACTTCTTTCAACCCTGCCCTTCCAGAATGGGTGTGTGCCAAGTGGGGGTCATGAGGCACTAGGCTCTCTTGCTGTGCTGGCCCAGGTGAGATGCCGGGACCCCTCGGAGGCGTGTGGCTCAGGGCAACGGGAATCTGTCTTCCTGTCACCTCCCCTGGGGTGGTTCTGAATTCAGCCCCCCAGGTACAGGCAGGGAGGTGTGCCTGTCAGGAGGGTCAGCCTGTATATTTTTCGCTCTTGCTGTGGGAACCAGCTCACGAGAGAGCCGCCGAGACCCGCGTGTGCAGGGCTGGGCCCCTCCCTGTAGCAGTCTGTCTGATGGTCCCTGTGTGCCGTCAGGTGCTCCAGGTAGAAGGGGCGTGTCTGCTCGGGTAGCCTGCCTTGGGGCGCTGAGAGGACGGCAGGGCTGGTCGCCCAGGTAGATCTGCTCTGCATCATCTGGGCTTGTCTGTCCCAGAGCCATCCCTTCCCTCCCTTCTCCAGCCTGTCAGCTTCCCCCTCTATGACCTAAAGCTGCAGATTCCAGCAGGCCCACAAGGTGGCCCCAAGCAGCTCAGAAATGGCCGCATGGAGGCGGGAACTCAGGGCGGCCAAGAGCATCATAGTACCTTTTGACAGGTGTCACTCTTCTAGCTTCGCAGAGTGCCTTTCTGTCTGTCCTCCTGCGTAGTCTTAACAACCCTGCTAGGTGGGCAAGTGGTCGGGGAGGTAGGCAGAGCAGTTGTTACCTTTGCTTTGCAGAAACTGAGCCGCAGAGAGAGGAAGTGAGCCCTTGGGTCGACGTGCCATCCCTGGGGCTGGGGTCCCACTAGAAAGTTGCTGTTCCTGTACAAGGAAGGGGACCTGGGGACCTGGGCACTGTTCATGCTCACCTGTGTCCCCAGGCGTGCCTGGCCCAAGCACCTCAGGGATCTAGGGAGCAGGTGCTTCTCTACGGGTGTTGGGGGGGGGGCCAGGTGCCGAACGAGGCTGAGGGGTAGCAGGGTGGGGGGAGGCTAGGTAACTTTGGGGGGTGCGTCCGAGCCCAGGGCTGCCTTCTTTCTCGCAGTTGTAATCAATTGCCCTTCTTTGTTTTTTTGTCCCCCAAGATGATGAAGATGAGGAGACGCCCGGGCCCTCGAGGCAGCCCCTCCGGGGGCCCCTGCAGCCGTCGCCAGAGGAAGAGGCCTGCCTGGCCAGGCCCACCCTGCTCCTCTCTTCTTCCTCCTCTGACCAGTCCGAGACAGTGGGCCGCAAGCCCGAGGCCCTGCCCCGGCCCTCGCCTCAGGCCCAGGCCACCTGCAGGGCCCCTCGGCCGCACCCCGGCCCACCCAGCACAGGCCTAGACTGGCAGCTGTTCCACACCCACACCCAGCAGACTGAGGTGTTTCGGCAGTTCTGCCAGGAGCTGGTGACCGTGCACCGGGACATGGCAAGCGGCATGCAGGCCATCGGCCAGGCCATGGCCGAGCTGACCAGCCGTGTCAGCCAGATGTGCCAGACGCTGACAGAGATCCGGGATGGGGTCCAGGCATCTCAGCGGGGGCCTGACGGGGCAGCGCCCGCAGGCTCCACCCCCCGGGCCGAGGCTCCCCCAGCGGAGCCCCCAGAGGCGCCCCCAGCGCCGGCCCACGCACGGACTACCAGGTCTCGGAAGAGAAAGCACAGTTTCTGAGCCGGCCAGTCTGCGCTGGGAGGAAGAGAGATGGAGGAGGGGTGTCTGGCCCTGAGACAGGGGCCAGCCTCTTGTGTCCAAGATCGAAGACGCTTGTAGGGTGTTGGGGGGACTGTCATCTCCTCACTGCGTACAGGTTGGCTGCCCTGGGCTCAGCCCTACTCCCTCATCTTTGGCAGGTGCTCAAGATGCAGGAGAAGCTGCCTGCCTGATGCTTGCTTGGCCTGAGGGTCGGCCTCCTCCTGGTCTGCACCCCACAGCAGCAGGCCTTGCAGGGAAAGGGGGAGCGAGAGTGGGGGGCATCCGAATGGAATCCCGTTCTCCGTCCTCAGGGCTGCCGCATCAGCCTCCCTGGCCCTGAGGCTGCTGCTTTCGAGGAGGGTGAGGCCTGAGAATGGGCAAGCAGAGCTCAGCCCTTCCAGGAGGGGTCTGTCCTCCCCTCCCCCAGGGCTCTGAGCCCCGGTGGGTGGCGCCCCAGCCTTGGCCTTCCGCTTGCCCTCGCTCGTGTGCTCAGCTGCCATGCTTGCCTTTTGTGGAGCTGGGAGAAGAGGGGGGTGACGTCGGAGGAAGGGGAAGACTACCTGGCATTCTTAGAGCACTTTATGTTTCTCCCTGCGCTCGCAGACGTGTGATCTCAGTGGGTCCTCAGGACAGTGCGCGAGGCAGCCACGTCGGGTACTGTGATCAGCTTTATTACCATCGTCATCTGCATTTCATACACATGAAACAGTAGTCGGTCGCGGGGCCAGGACTGGAAGCCAGGTCTGTGGATTTTTCCAGCTCCCCTGTCAGAGACCAGATGTGGGACTTGGGAGGGGGGTTGCTCCTGCCCCTGCCCAGCTCTTCGGGGTTTCAGTGGGAGGCCACAGCAGCGTTCAGGGCGCGAGTCCACCCCACCCCGCCCCGGCACGAAGGCTGGCAGCCAGTGGCTGGGGAGAAGTCGGGCCTAGGTCTCGGGATCCAGAAGGCGACCCCTCCTCTGGCCCCTCCCAAGCCCAGCAGGGCTCCTGTCCCGTTCCAGGTCCCAGCATGCCTTGCCTCTGCTTGCTTGGGCTGCGTATGCATTAGCTACACACATCTCGAAGCTTCGTGTTTGGGTTTGGAGTGTGGGGAGAGAGCCCGGTTCTTAGAGTTAGGTCGGGAGGCGGGGAGTGGCGGATGCAAGCTCAGCTCTGACGTGGGTGCAGCTCAGCTGTGTGTCCTCTTTGCTCCCTGGCCTGAGGCTGACTCATATCCCAACCCTCCATCCTGCCACACCTGCCCCCTAGAGCCAGAGTTGGGTGGGGGCTGGGAGGACTGCTATGCCCAGGGCCTGCTGCCGCCATTCCTGGAGTCCTGCTTCTCACCCCAGCCCAAGCTTAGCCCCGTGGCGGGAGAATGGAGGGCAACTGCAACGTCCCTGTGTCCTGGGCTCCTTCTCCCAGCCTGTGGTTCTCTGGGGGTTCCTGCTCCCCCTGTCCGACAGCCCGATGGCTTGACTATTGCCTGGCATTGCCTTGCCCTCCGATGCTGGAATCAAAGATTGCCTTCCCAAGTATTTTTGTTAAGATGGCAATAAAAAGAAATTGATCTCACACTTGGAACACACCCGGTCTCCAGGATCTTTCTTTGGTGTATATTCTCTTTCTTCGCTTCCTGTGGAAACCTCGAGGCCCCCAACGCAGGGGTTAGATGACCGAGGAGAAGTGTGTTGCTGAGGGAGACTCAAGCGCCCCTGGTGCTTCCCAGATCTCATCAGCTCTCAGCTGCCCTGTGTTCAGCACCCTTAGAGGAAAGGAAAGGAAAGGAACTGATGGGCCGAGGTGGACAAAGCATCCACGTATGAAACCGTTTCACTATATTTAATTTCTCTGCAAATCGAAAGTGAGATGTTGCTCAATGAATTCTACCTTTTTTTCCCTAAAGGTATGTCAGGGGTCCTGGGGAAAAACCCCACCATTTCTGGCAGGAGACTGCAGAAGGGTCAGGGGCTGTCCACTTGCCAGGGTACTTCAGGGACCACCCTGAGGCACTCACTTTTTTTTTTGGTCACCTCCCCACTGATCTGGGTATCTGACTGTCACAGGTAAGGCCCTGCCCACCTAGAGTTGAGGCTTCTCAAAGTAATTGAAATGGCTTCCTCTGGCTCCCCTTGAGAGTCTCCTCAGCAGGAAAGGGACCCCCTGATCCGTGCATTGCCCTGGCTTGCTTCCAGTCACAGGGAGAGGTTCTCCCAGGCAGGAAATACCCATGTCCTGACCAGGGATCCATCCGCTTTCTGGAAGATTCCAGCCTGCTTTAACCAGACCTCGGAATCCAGGTCATCCTCTGCCATTCTTGACCAAAAAGCATGGTCAAGGAAATCAAGATTTTCCGATCTCCAGGAGATACAGAGGTTCTGTGAAGCCGGGCCTAGGGTCTTTCCCACCAAGGTCAGGGTACTAAGCAGTGACTGGCTGGCCTCTCCCTCTGGTCCTGCGGAGGGAAAGGGGCCAAGTTGAAAGCAAAGGGGACAGAGAGATGAAGAGACTTGTCAACTTCAGATGGAAAAGATTTCAGTTTCTTTTTCTTGGCTTCAGTGGGGCTAGCACGTCAAACAGGAAGGTGAAACTGGAGCCGGTGGATGGAAATGCATGGGCAGCCAATTTCAGCTTAAGATGGGGACATCCGCCACTAAGAGTCTGAGGCCTCCAGCCATGCCAAGGACTGGCTGCGTGGTGTCCTGTTAGAGTCCGGGTGACCATCTAGTGGGTGGATGCATGACCCAAAGACCTTCCCAGCCCAGAGACCTCAATGCATGTGAAAATACAGAGCCCAGCCTCTTCTTGGTCAGTCTTTCCTCATCTCTGCCTCAGTGACTGGGGCAGTTTCCTTTCCATCGGAGGCATAGCCACTGAGTGAGGGTGTCTGAGCCTGGCCTTTGTCTATCCCTTCCAACAAAATGGAGGCCCCTTGGGTTATTTTCCTCTCTTGAGTTGGAACTGATAGCCGTTTCCTGGCCCAGCTAGAAAATATGGTGCACTGGATAAGACACAGTGGATGAGGTCTGAAAAGTGGTGTCTTCGTGCTTATCTAGCCAATACCCAAAGTCAGCAAAGAGTTTGGAATAAAAACAATCCATTATCGTGAAAGTTTCAGTCCAGAACCACCCCTCCACCGCCACTCCCCGTGCACCCCCTCGATTGCTTCAAAGGGTCTGATTTGAAAAGCTATCAAATAAGCACCAGTGTTTACAGACCAGCCTGTGCTATGCATCTTCCATCCCCCTTCTGACATACTCTGTGCCTTCCCTCCAATGAAGTAGTGACCTGGAAACTACTTCAAATAGAAAGATTTTTCACTCCCTGGAAGCCTTCTGTTCCAGGAAGGGCTCTTGTTCACCCGCAGCCGTGTAATGGGACAGGCATGCCTCCTCATACAGGGACTGTTGTGTGGGAACAGGATTCTTGGAGTGGATCAAGCCATTGGGTGTTACTGCAAAATACTTACAATGGGGAGACCTGACTAGAAGTAATTGGGGTTGGGACTTAGCTGGCTCCATTTAGCTTTACCTCAAAAATGATGTAGCGTAAACATCTTCTCAGGGAGAGTGGATTGTTACGATTCACTGAGAGTTGCCATATATATCTTATTGCAAATGCCAACTTTCAGAACAACCCAGTACAACTGGATGCTGAACCAATTTTGATCTTTGAAGATACTTCGTGATCCATACAAAGATTTGGAGCTCTCTTCCTAAATATTTTTAAAAATTTTATTGAAGTCTAGTTGATTTATAGTGTTGTGTTCATTTCTGCTGTACAGCAAAAGTGATTCAGTTATACATATATACATTCTTTTTCATATTCTTTTCCATTACCGTTTATCACAGGATATTGAATATAGTTCCCTGTGCTATACAGGAGGACCTCTATTCCTAAATATCGATTCTTGTTGGGTAGGAAAACACCAGAAGTTGGAAGGGGAGATTGACTTGAGTCTTTCTAAACCTTCTGACGTCCTCACCAAGTTGCTTTTTGGAATAAATCCCTGATAGTTACGTGTTTCTCATCTACCTTTTTTCTCTTTAAGTTGAGTGCCAGAGAAAACAATTCTAGCTTTTAGAGCCTGACAGCTGTTTAGAGACTGAAAAAAGAAAAGACTGTATTCTTCTTTCCTTGTGCTCTATGATTTAAGTGATTCTTGTTAGAAAAAACATGAGTGATGGTTTGCCTTCTGTGTCTGGGAATAGGAAGGTTTGGATCTAACTCAGTTCCATGCTGTGCTCACCACTAGGTCAATTCCCAGACTCTTGCTGAACTGGGGACTAGAAAATAGTGTGCACATTCAGAAGAAATCTCACGTATGAAGAAAAGGCAGACTTCCGCAGTTGGAGAGTTGAGATTGTATGTGAGGGGCACTATGCCTGGGGTACCACAAATGTAGATTCCCAATGCTGCTGGCCACCGTGACCGTCACCACTGCCACCCGGTACTGGAATTGGCGTTGGTGTATGTCTTTTCCTTTTTTAGGGGGTGGGGGAGAGGGAGTAACAGTAATAATTGCTTATTGAGGAAGACTTGGAAAGTACAGAAAATTACAAAGAAGTAGAACCATGTATAATGGATAATCACTGTTAAAACAGTGGTGTATTTCCTTCAAGCAGTTTACCCAGGCTTGTTTGTAAAGCATGGTTAGAACCGTAATATAAATAGCTTTGAGTCCTGTTGTTCCCACTCTGCCTTATATCAGGACCATTTTTCCATGTCATGAAAGATTCTTTGAAAACATTTTTCTGTAGATGAGTAACATTCCTTTGTACAAATATACCATGGTTTATTCAGTTGTTTCTCTAGTATCAGAAGTTTAGATGTTCTAGCTTTTGCTCCATTACAAACAGCGGAACAGTCAGCGTGGCGGTATGCATTTTGCATTCTTGTTCCACACCTTAACGTTCTGGTGTTCTTTTTTAAATTCTACAAATATTGTGGAAAGACCCAAATGAAATAAAATTTACCATTTTAACCATTTTTAAGTGTAAAGTTCAGTGGTATTAAGTATATTCACACTGTTGGGCAACCATCACCATTATCCCTCCCCATAACTCTTCCCATCTTCCCCAACTGAAGCTCTGTACCCATTCAACGCTAGCTCCCTATTCCCCCCTCCCCCATCCCCTGGCAACCACCATCCTACTTTCTGTCTCTGTGAATTTGACTACTCATATAAGTGGGATCCTGTAGTATTTGTTGTTTCATGACTGGCTTATTTCACTTGGTATGTGTCGTCAAGGATCATTCATGTTGTAGCGTGGGTCAGAGTTTCCTTCCTATTTATGGCTGACTAATATCCCATTGGGTGTATATTACCACATCTTATTTATCCATTCATCCATCAGTTGACACTTGGGTTGCTTCCACCTTTGACTATTGTGAATAATGCTGCTGTGAACGTGAATGAACAAATACTTGTTCGAGTCCCTGTTGCCAAGTCGTTTCCCAAAGTGTCGTGCCAGCTTATGCTCCACCATTAGTATGGGAGACCCTAGTCTTGCCACCTTTACCAATACAGAGCTTACAATGTAAAGAAGTTCTCTGTGCCAACAAGACAATGTGCTGCTTTGTGCCTCTTTTCTTATTAGTGATGCTGAATCCTTTCATTTGTTCATTATCCATTTGGATTTATTTCTGTGAATTATTGTTTCCCTTGGACTGCTCCAAGTACAGTTCTTTGGGCTGTGCCAGTCGCACAGACTTTGATTTCTTCCCTGGCTTTTGAGACAAATCATAGCATAAGGAAAAGAAGTTTGTTTTTGACTACAAATTTCCTAGGCACTTGGATACCACAGAACCCTAAAACTCCAAATAATTTCCTCTTGCCTGTTTGATCTGTACATCTCCACCTCTCTACAGGTATTGCATCATCTCACCTTTTGGAGGCGAGTGAGGTGGCAGGTTGGATATTGGAAATGTCATTTCAGGGAGAATGGGTGAGGTCCATAGATTCTGAGGGTCTGACAGAACTTTAAAGGTTATCTGGGCATTGCTGAGTTGGTGCTTTACATGCCCACATAGGAGCCGTGAGTACTAGTGAGAAAAGCATGGACCTCAATGCTCAATCTCCCATTTATTAGCTGTGTGACCTTAGGCAAGTCACTTAGCCTCTCTGAGCCTCAGTTTCCTTACCTTCAAATGACTTGGATTGACCTGTGGTTGCTCACATTTCCTTGCCTTTCCCTACCTCCCCTGTCCCCACTGGACCCTCTATTTGTAAAGATTTTGGTCTTCAGCATTTATTAATTGATCTCGTGGGCACCCTTTTCACATAGGCTTTGTGACATTCTGAGAACAGTTCAAGGATCTCGCCCTTACCACCATCAGAGGCCTGCGGGTATCTGGGAATGCCTGCGGTTAAAAGTTAGGGAAGAATGGTTTTCCAATCACCTGTATATCTGGTATTGAACCTTGTATTTACCAGAACCTAGGAGGTAGGAAGGGCAGGTGTCATTTCCAGTCCCAGAAAACAGAGATTCTTAGAGGTTCAAAGGCTTGCTTGAAGTCCACAGAACAGTGAGACAAGGGACTGGCTCCAGCTGGAGTGCCTTTCCTCGGCAGGGAAGCCGCTCTGTAGACTTTTGCAGATACCCGCACGCTCATAGGCGGCTAGCCGCTGGCACCTGCCCGGCACCGCGCCTGGTACCGGCAGGCACTCGCCAAAGAGTGGCCCGCGCGTTCTTACCTGTCCCCCTCGCCCCCAGGTACGTGGTCATCTCCCGGGAGGAGAGGGAGCAGAACCTGCTGGCGTTCCAGCACAGCGAGTGCATCTACTTTCGGGCGTGCCGGGACATCCGGCCCGGGGAGCGGCTGCGGGTCTGGTACAGCGAAGACTACATGAAGCGCCTGCACAGCATGTCCCAAGAGACCATCCACCGCAACCTGGCCAGAGGTGAGTGCCCACACCCAAGGGAGGGCCACGCCCCCTGCCAAGCCCCAGGGGAGGCCAGAAATGCTTCTCTAGGAGCTTCCTAGGAAAACCGATGGGAAATACAGTACACCAGCAATGGGGAGACCCAGAGGGACTCAGGGGCACTGATGGGCTAGGTAGGAGCAGCCGCTCTGGCACCGGCCGTGGCCACCCGGTGTGTCCCCTCCCTCAGACATGGTCAGAAGCCCTATTATAGACGTTTCAGAGGATCAGGGAGAGAGACAAGTCTCCAATGCCAAGCATATAAGTTTAATCAAAATTGATTCTGTTTCCCCGACTCAAATTGATGGAAGGATGTTGTGAACTGCCACTGGCTCAATAATAGGTGACATTTACTAAGTACTTAATACGTGCTAAGCAGGTTTTCTACGGTGTCCCCTGTAATCGTCCTAGGAGCACCTGCCCGGTGAGTGCCCAGGAAGAGTTAGATGGTAATCTACGTAACACATTAGAACAACGTCTGTCGTGACCATCGTAAGCCCTCAGCTGTGAACTTTAATACTAATGATAGCATGTGGGTTATTGTCCCCACCTTACAAATGTAGAAACCGAGCATCAGATAAATACAGTGACTCCCCCAGAATCCCATGGCAAGCAGGGGCAGAGCTAGGTTCCTAACCCACATCTGTCTGGGTCCAGGGTCTAAGCTCTAACCTACAGTGTTATAAGGCCTCCCAGACAAAACTAGTTTCTTCCCTGCTTCCTCCTGGTCTCATTCCTGGCAGTCCTAATGATATGCTGTGAAAGAACAATCTCTGTTAGGAGAAGAAGATTGGAGGGAGGTGGGTGGTGGCCTGGTGGGTGGGTATCCATCCAGGCTCCATTTAACTGAGTCATTTGAAAGTGGTTTAAAATACTCCCCAGCTCCTAGGCCTTTCTTACCTCTTTACTCCATCCTCAGCCATGCCAGGGCAAACGGGTGAGCCCAAGGTCCTTTTTCCAGCAGGACCTTCCTTACACTAAAACCACATATCCAAAGACCTAGAGTCCATCTGGTCCCGGGAACCAAGCCTATACCCAAGCCCCACCATATCATGTTTCTGACCAATCTACTTATTGGAAGTAAAGCTTCATTTAGAGCATGAGGGGAAGAGATGAAAAGGGGGTAAGAGTGACCCATTGGAAGTAAGCTGTCTTCAAAACCAAAACAGAGCAAAGCGAATTGTGGACATTGAGTGCACAACTGCTGCCTGACTTGGTAAAAGGTATCTGGTGATTGGATGAG
The DNA here is from genome assembly GCF_003676395.1 of Aethalodelphis obliquidens. Classification (NCBI taxonomy): domain Eukaryota; kingdom Metazoa; phylum Chordata; class Mammalia; order Artiodactyla; family Delphinidae; genus Aethalodelphis; species Aethalodelphis obliquidens. Next base: position 4,698,703 of record NW_020837958.1, on the reverse strand, counting down.
CAGTGAAAGGAGACCCAATAGATACCCTCATCTCTTGTTTTCTTTGGAGCTGGGTGTTAGGCACGTACATGCCGATTATACTTGGGAAGGCATGTTTCTGTGACATGATTGCCATGGTTTCCGCTTGACTTCTGGAGATGCCATGTAAAAAAGTGTCTGATGCATAGTACATCCTCCATAAATCTTGGTTGAATGGATAAAAGAAGAAATGAATGAAGACCACCAAGAAATCTCCAAAAGAATCATATCACCAGAAGAAGAGAAAACCAAGAGAAGTCATATCCGAGGACATGGGTTCCATCCCTTGGCCATGATCTTCTTGAATTCTTCTGGATTTGTAATGTCCTTTCTTCCCCGTGTCTACTCCAGAGCACCTCAAGCTGCTTCATCCTCAGAGAGCCCTGAGACCCAAGGGGAGCGCTCAGAGGAGGGCATCAGCTTTCAGGGGTGGTTCAAAGGAGCGTGGCAGACAGACTTGAAATGAGATAAACCAAGATGCGTGAAGATACAGGAGGAAGGAGTGTCTATTCCTGGCCAGGCTGAGAAGTAGGAAACACGAAGGAAACTGGAAGCCACCCATGGGGCAGGGCCAGAGCAGAGGGTGGACTTGGCCGTAAAGCCCTTGGGAAGCAGCCGTGGAGCTCAGTGGCCTTTAGACGTGTGTCCCCGTAGCCTGTAGCTTTGGCAGACTCTGACACGGTTAGTGGTGTCTTAGATCTGTGTGCCAGTTCTGCTCTGTAGGGGGCATTCCCCACGCTCAACCACTCAAGGTCTTACATGGGAGGAGGCTTCTTTGGAATTGGAGGCTGGAGCCTTGGTGAAGTCCAGAGCATGACTTATGAGCTCTTATTAAGTAGAGACATTAGTTGGAGCCCAGAACTGCTTCCTGAAGAGTTTAAATTATTCCTCTGTGGTTATCTTTTAAGGATAGGATGCATCTAATACATGTATTCAAAGAATTTATGTTTTTTGTCTACTTTGGGTCATTGATTTTCTTTGTGGTGTTTCCCTCATGTTTTATGGAGGCTTTAGAATCAATTTCATAATGCTTAAAGATTTTTTTTGACCCATAGATTTTTCCGGGAGCCTTGAGCCCAAAGAAATCGCCTGCTCATCCTAGGAAATTTGAATAACCTTGTCCTTGAGTACAGATGCATGAGGAATCCCCGGTGATGCGTATCCTGGACCTCCTGAGATCCTCAGCTATTTGCTGCCTGATTGGTCCATGAGAAAGTGAAAGGGTGGCCTTTCACTTTCAGAGATTCTGATGGGCAAGTGTCTGATCTGTAAGGCGAACGAGTCGCATTTTTGAAAAGTTCTCTTCATCTCCACCCTCAGATGTTATAGAAACAAGGCTGCGGGGAGCCACCTGAGCTCAGGAGCCTTGGAGCCTTCAGGAGATAAGGTCGTTCCTTAGGTGTTCGTGTGAGGACAGAAAAGGACCATCCTGAATAGGCTGCTCCCTTCTGTGCTGTGACCTGTGGGAAACCTGGAGTCACACACGGGCCAGGGTCCATCACCCCATGCCAGCTGTGGGATGCCAAGGCTTGGTCACAGCACGGAACATCTGGATTGCACACGGAGAGCCCTTGGCCTTCACTCGGAGGCCTTGAGCAAACGCAGCTCTCAGAAGCCTAATGACAACATATATTCAGGCCAAGATGTTGGTCAGAGTCACATCTCCCAGGGCCCCGCCCCTGATCTAGGAAGCCTTTGAGAGTTCTAGCTCCATAGACGGCTGTCAGGACCTTCTGAGGGTCCCTCTTAGCACCTGTCGCCCCAGGCAGCATCTATACATCTATAGCAATTTATGCAACTGTGTTGGCCATTTGGAAAAATCAGGCTAACATAATATATTGCTGGGGTGTTCACCAAGGTCTTTGACGTCATTTACATGATAGAAATAGAAAAGGAAATGTCCTTAGAATTGTCAGGTAAGGACACACAGCTACTGTAGTTTGAGCGTGTGTTGGGTCCGCGTGGACGTGTCGTGCTTTATCGTGCTGGGGGGTGCCATCTTGGAGCTCACAGCCGCTGTTGGTATGCGCGACTTCCCTTTTCTTCCTGCCTCGGTCATCCGTGAGAGCCACAGAGGTTCAGGCCGTGCTTCCTCACATAATCCAAGGCTTCCGGTTCCTGGGAGAATTAGAAAGGACCGTTGCTATAAGGCAGACTTTGCCCTAACAGGGCTGTCTCCCAGGAGTCAGGGAGGAGGGAGGAGTGGGCCTCAGTGTTTCGTGTGTACCTTTTACCAAGTCGAAGCAGCCATCTTCCGATTGCTGGGACTGGAGGAGCAGCCTGGAGGGGTGGGGACTCCACATGCACTTAGCTGAGCTATGGGACCACCCACCTGGCTAATCACGTGGGATATCATCTTCTAGGATGAGAGGATGGCAAGTTCCTTAACTTCCAACTCCCTGCCCCTATAGCGTTTGCTCAACTTATAAACATAGAGCTTCTACTCATAAAGCTCCGTGGAAACAGTCTCTTTAAAAAGAGTTCTTCCCACTTTTTCGGGTCCTTTGACTCTAGAGCCCGCGGTCCATTGAGTAATCCACCTCCCTTTTTGCCACACCTGCTCCATTAGGCCAGACCCAGAGGGATGTGTCAAGCGACTTCCTGAGAGGAGCGCTTCGTTTTCTGTTGGTTTCTCCTCTTTGGGGCTTTTCCCCACTTCCTCACACCCTGGTTTTCCTTCCTAGGAGAGAAGAAGTTGCAGAGGGAGAAGTCTGAGCAGGCTCTGGATAACCCAGAAGACCTGAGGGGTCCCCTGCAGCTCCCCGTGTTGAGACAGGGCAAAAGTCCCTACAAGCGTGGCTTTGATGAGGGGGACGTGCACCCCCAGGCCAAGAAGAAGAAAATCGACCTCATTTTCAAGGATGTGTTGGAGGCCTCACTGGAATCTGCAAAGGTAGAAGCCCACCAGCTGGCACTGAGCACCTCGCTGGTCATCAGGAAGGTCCCCAAGTACCAGAACGACGCCTACAGTCAGTGTGCAATGACTGTGTCACATGGCGTGCAGAATGTCACCCGGACCCAGGGAGAAGGAGACTGGAAGATCCCCCAAGGGGTTTCCAAGGAGGCAGGCCCACTGGAGGATGAAGAGGAGGAGCCTTCGTCGTTCAAGGCCGACAGTCCCGCCGAGGCCTCCCTTGCATCCGACCCTCACGAGCTGCCCACCACCTCCTTTTGCCCTAACTGTATTCGCCTAAAGAAGAAGGTCCGGGAACTCCAGGCCGAACTAGACATGCTTAAGTCTGGCACGCTTCCTGAGCCCCCCACCTTGCCAGCACAGGTACTGGAGCTCCCCGAATTCTCAGACCCCGCAGGTAAGTTGGTGTGGATGAGACTGTTGTCAGAGGGAAGAGCACGTGGTGGGCAGTGTGGAGGGGGGCCTGGCGCTCCCCAGGGGAGCCACCTTTGGGGAGACCTGGGGCGTGGAGCTCGGAGATGGGTACCGGCCGCAGCGCACGCCCTCGGGTGCCTCCGACAGGCCGCCTTACAGCTCGGGTGGGGCTTTGGGTCTTGCCCTTGTATCCTCCTCGTCAATAAAGGAAGTTCTGCTGCAGGAGGGGTGTGTGCTGTGTTCTTGACCCCTTGCCTTTCTCCAGTGTCTTACCCCAAAGCCCAACTTCCAAACCCAATCTTCCTCTCTCCCAGTCTCAGGCAGGCTGTCCCGTGGGGGAGACCCCCCGGCCTTACCGACGGGGATACAGGGCATTTAGTTGCCTTCGCTGCTTTCTGTTGGCTGCCTGCATCTTTTAGGGATGCTCAACCACAAGGAGGTTTTCTCAGTACGCACCTGCAGCTGAGTTAGAGAGTTACATAGCACTTCCTATTTTAACCGCACCCCCTAGCTCAGAATGAGGTGTTTCAGATGTTCAAAGCACGCATCTTAACTACACTGCATTCTGATCCCGAAATCACTTGGGGCCCGAGCTCCCTTCATTTGAGGGCAGCGCGCCTTCCCCTGACCGCCTTGGTGGTGGGACGCGTCCCACGTCCTGTCCTTGCTGTGTACCACTATGGAACCTCTGACGTGCTCTGTTGCTCCAGCAGCTCTGCCCTCCTAGTTGTGCTGTTCGGCTGATACAGAACATTTAAGTTCCTTGAGCACCTACTCGTGGAAGGTGAGGGCAGGCAGCCTGGAGCGCGGTGGCCCCCGGGGCTAATGCACAGAGAGGGTGAGACATGCATGGACGACAGGAGTGCTTCTAAATGAATTCCAGGCTGGGATTCAGTCTGTCATAGGGATCGGCTCCTGTTTCACAGAATGCGACACCTACCTTTTGGGCCCTATCTCCTTCATCTTGGAAATGTCCGTGTTTTTTCCAGCAGGTGTAACTGTTTCTTTCCCATTTGTCTTCCAGCCTCAGAGAGCATGGTCTCCGGCCCTGCCATCATGGAGGACGACGACCAGGAGGTCGATTCGGCAGACGAATCCGTCTCCAACGATATGATGACGGCCACCGATGAGCCCTCCAAGATGTCGTCGGCCACCGGGCGCCGAATCCGGCGCTTCAAGCAGGAGTGGCTGAAGAAATTCTGGTTCCTGCGGTACTCCCCGACCCTCAACGAGATGTGGTGTCACGTCTGCCGCCAGTACACGGTGCAGTCCTCCCGCACCTCGGCCTTCATCATCGGCTCCAAGCAGTTCAAGATTCACACCATCAAGCTGCACAGCCAGAGCAACCTGCACAAGAAGTGTCTGCAGCTCTACAAGCTCCGCATGCACCCCGAGAAGACGGAGGAGATGTGTCGCAACATGACCCTGCTCTTCAACACCGCCTACCACCTGGCCCTGGAGGGCAGGCCCTACCTGGACTTCCGGCCTCTGGCCGAGCTGCTGCGGAAGTGCGAGCTCAAGGTGGTGGACCAGTACATGAACGAGGGAGACTGTCAGATCCTCATCCACCACATCGCCCGGGCGCTGCGCGAAGACCTGGTGGAGCGCATCCGCCAGTCACCCTGCCTCAGCATCATCCTGGACGGACAGAGCGACGACCTGCTGGCTGACACGGTGGCGGTCTACGTCCAATACACCAGCAGCGACGGGCCCCCGGCCACGGAGTTCCTGTCCCTGCAGGAGCTGGGGTTCTCCAGCACAGAGAGCTATCTGCAGGCGCTTGACCGGGCCTTTTCCGCCTTGGGCATTCGGCTGCAGGATGAGAAGCCCACCGTGGGCTTGGGCATAGACGGGGCCAACGTCACAGCCAGCCTGCGGGCCAGCATGTTCATGACGATACGCAAGACGCTGCCCTGGCTGCTGTGCCTGCCCTTCATGGTGCACCGGCCCCACCTGGAGATCCTGGATGCCATCAGTGGGAAGGAGCTCCCCTGCCTGGAGGAGCTGGAGAACAACCTGAAGCAGCTGCTGAGCTTCTACCGTTACTCGCCACGCCTCCTGTGCGAGCTGCGGTCCACGGCGTCCACCCTCTGCGAGGAGACGGAGTTCCTGGGGGACATCCGGGCTGTGAGGTGGATCATCGGAGAGCAGAACGTCCTCAATGCCCTCATCAAGGACTACCTGGAGGTGGTGGCCCACCTCAAGGATGTCAGCAGCCAGACCCAGAGGGCAGACGCCTCGGCCATCGCACTGGCCCTGCTGCAGTTCCTCATGGACTACCAGTCCATCAAGCTCGTCTACTTCCTCCTGGACGTGATCGCCGTGCTGTCGCGCCTGGCCTACGTCTTCCAGGGCGAGTACCTCCTGGTGTCCCAGGTGGACGACAAGCTCGAGGAGGCCATCCAGGAGATCAGCCGGCTGGCCGACTCTCCAGGGGAGTACCTGCAGGAGTTCGAGGAGAACTTCCGGGAGAGCTTCAACGGGATCTCCGTGAAGAACCTCAGGGTGGCCGAAGCCAAGTTCCAGTCCATCCGGGAGAAGATCTGCCAGAAGACCCAAGTGATCCTGGCTCAGCGGTTCGATTCCCGCAGCCGGATCTTCGTGAAGGCCTGCCAGGTGTTTGACCTGGCCGCCTGGCCCAGGAACAGCGAGGAGCTCATGAGCTACGGCAAGGAGGACATGGTGCAGATCTTTGATCACCTGGAGGCCATCCCCACCTTTTCCCGGGATGTCTGCAGGGAAGGGCTGGACCCCCGGGGGAGTCTGCTGATGGAGTGGCGGGAACTCAAGGCTGATTACTACACCAAAAACGGCTTCAAGGACCTGATCGGCCACATCTGCAAATACAAGCAGAGGTTTCCACTCTTGAACAAGATCATCCAGGTCATCAAAGTCCTCCCCACCTCCACCGCTTGCTGCGAGAAAGGCCGAAACGCCCTGCAGCGAGTCCGCAAAAACCACCGCTCCCGCCTGACCCTGGAGCAGCTCAGCGACCTGTTGACCATCGCTGTCAACGGCCCCCCGATCGCCAACTTTGATGCCAAGCGAGCCCTGGACAGCTGGTTCGAGGAGAAGTCTGGCAACAGTTACACGCTGTCGGCCGAGGTCCTCAGCAGGATGTCTGTGCTGGAACAGAAGCCAGTGCTTCAGACCGTGGACCACGGGTCAGAGTTTTACCCGGATATTTAGGGAGCCGGATCGCAGAGTTCACTAAGCTGTTGAATATTTTTTTAACCTATACTCATAAGCTTTGATACATTATATAAATATATATTATATTATATATATATATATACATATATATATATATATATATATATATATATATAAAAACCCACACTGAAAAAATGTTAAAAACCAAGGTGATACATCCACCAGAAGCTACTGGGAAAGGAATAATGTCAGAAACTGACTCTCGTCTACAAAATTTGGCAGCTGCAACACACGTGGAAACTCATTTTCACTCACAGAAGCATGTGCTGGGGCCACACGTGCTCCCACCTCACAGTCAACCAACCGCATAAGCTAAAATGACGGGTCTGTCATCACCTTAGGTAGCTCATTTTGTTTCTGTTCTCGTTCGGGGGTTGAGGGGTTTGGGTTTGGGTGTATGTTCTTGCCTTTTTTTTTTCTTGTTTGGTTTCATGAGGGGGGTTTCTTGGCCTCTTCATTGACCGGCTGGTCCAGCTGAATCCGATCTCTCATTTGGGATGGGGTGGGCTGTGTATCTGGATCGGGGTATTTGACTTTTCCCTCTCCCACCCAACTTCAGCTCGAGAGATTTTCATTCATTTCCTGACCAGCGTTCCTTCACTGTCTCGAAACAAAAGCGTCGGTCAGACTGTGACGCCCACCACTCCCTACCCGTGTCGCTTGTCCTGTCCCTTGTCTGTTGAATCCCTCCTTCCAGACCCCTGGATCCTAAACATTTTCCCTGTTATACTGAAGGCAAAATCGCCTTACACCGAGCTTGAAATCCCGGGGACGGGGTGGGGGTGGGGCGTGAGCGCCTTGCCTTCCTGTTTGACCTGGTGTGGGATAACATAATATAATTCCATTCAGATCCAGGGAATATGGGGGGAATGAAGAGCCAAAAAGTCTATACCCCAGTAGGGCAGCAATTTTTGGCTAAAAACAAGTAAAATGAAAAGTATGTAATCAATTTACATGAATTATTTATACTCTGTCTTTATAATCATATAATGTGTTTGGGGGTATTTTATTTTCCCTTTAATAATCAAGAAATGCCTGCTAGAGTTCGGTGGCAGGAGATGTCAATGCAAGTTGTGCCCTGGGTTATGCGTAACTCCGATGAGAGTCTCTAGAGATTGGGTCCTTTTGCAGTAAGGCTGATGACGAGCCCTGCAGCCTGGCAGGAAGGTAGTGGGAAAGTGGGTAATGCATCTATGCCGGCGAACGCTTCCTTTTTTGAACAGGGTAGAGACGTCCTAAAAGAAAGGAATACACAAGAGGTAAGACAGGACTCTCAAGGCATCAGCCTACACACACACACGCACACGCACACGCACACGCACACACACACACACACACACCCCGAGATATAAGCTTTAGAAATAGCCACTCGCCTACTCCCTGAGGCAAGTAGTGGTTTAATCTAGAGGAGTCTTGATCAATGCTCTTTTGTTCATTTAATTACCAGTATACCTCGCAAGGGAGTTTTTTAAAAAATGTGCGTGAGCTGTTAAAAACTTCTGTCCATGTTTCCACATCTGATGTATGCATATCTGATATGCAGAGATCCTGCATCGTGGGTGCAGGTTATACTGGGGGGAGAGAGGAAGAGCTGCATTGTCTGTGGTCTGTCGGGAGCCATCCCTCTCAGTTGGCAGAGGGTGGGCAAAGGACGGTGTGATCTGGCCACAGGCATGGCTCCAGTGTCCCCCACCTGCTCAGCTCAGACATTAGGAAACTGTGGTGGCTTCCTTCCTTCTTGGTTTATCTTGTCTCCGAGGGCTCATGCCACCGTTGAGAACCGGAGTGGAACTGTCATCAACACTGAACATGTCACCCCCTCCTTCCTTGTCCTGCCAGACCTTCACCCCCTCCAGATCCCTTCCCCCCCACCCCATGGTCTTGGTGCTAAGATAACTTTAGAGTCATTGCTGCTAGTCGATAGCTTTTCATTATATAAATATATTATATATATTATATATTATTTTTGAAACTTTTTTGTTTGTTTTCAACAGTGATGTAGCATGTTAAAAAAACAAAAAACCAACTGGTTTTCTCCGACTGTCCCACTGCCAGGCCTCATATGCTGCCTTCTTCAACAAATCAATGCACCCCTGCCTGGTGACATTCACCCCTCACCCCCCTCCCCAGTCGCACGTACTTTCCCACCCTCCTCTGAACAAGGAGAGAGTTAGCAGGAACTTGCAAGGAAAGACCCAGAGCCCTTCTTTGTGCTTTGAAGTTCCCAGCTTCATCCGCTTCTCCACTTTAGGCCGATGTCTTCTCTCCCCATCTGCCTCCTCCCATCAGGGTCAGTAACTGTGGTCAAGTGCAAAGCACAAGGGTCCACCTTTCCCTCCCCAACTTCCTCTCCACCACACACCCAAACCACCGTGTCTGTGGGAGCTTCCTTTGAACATCGCACAGACTGAGATGCGTTGAGGGCAGAGATGGCTGGCAAGGTGGGCCTCCGTAGGGGTCAGAAACAGTAGTCGGGATCCTTTCTTCTAGCCAACAGTTGCCTTACGCCTCCTCCTGCCCCCCTCTGCACCTCCCCACCCACTATGTCAGGAGATAGGGAGTCCTCCCTTAGACCACTCATTTGGAAACCAGGAGGAGAGAATCGCCCATGGCTGCCTGAGTACCGCAGCAGGGCTGCGACTGTTTCCTCTCAGGAGGCCGTGGCCAAAATCAGCTCAAATTTTTATCCAGAGGGGAAAAAATCCTTTGGGCCAATGCCAGTGTCTACCTTGTCTTTTTAGAGGGGCAGGAGCTGGCCACCTGCCTCTGGGCCAGAAGCCTGAGCAGCTGCTAGCGGCACGAGGCTGCTAGCCATCACCTGCCCAGCTAGACTCCAGACCTCAGAGAGGATGAGCTCTCTGGCAGGTCCTGAAGTTGGGGAAGGCCTCCCTAAAACTCCAGTTGCCCATGATACTCTGAAGGCCACTTTGCCTTGGGACAGGGAGCAATTTGGGTGACACACCACTGCAATTGACACAGAGTCTTTACCCCTTGGAGGCTCCAGTGTTTCTATCCTGTGAATGCTGCATGCAATTACCCATGATTTCCATCCCTGGCGTTTCCACTCTTCTGCGTCCTTGAGAAGAACTCTTGGACTGTGGGGACCCTCGGGGTTTGGCCCAGGGAACCGCATGCTTGGGCAGTCTAACCTCCCTTTGATAAGTACAAAAAGCTGTGGCTAGGCGGTCCTTGCATCCTCGTCCCTTCGGACGAGACAGAGCCCTTAAACTCAGCCCCTGGCTTAGGAGTGACGACCATTGGCTTAGAATGAAAGGTCTGTGTCTCTAGAATTGAAACTTGTCCTCATTGGGTTGGCTGATCAGTGACTTTCTTCGGTTCATGGAGGGGGCGGGAAGTGAGATCAGGTTCGTGGCCAATTGTGCCAAAGAGACATCGCAGAGCTCGGGAGCCAGAAGCCCTTGTGATTAAAATGGTCTGCTTTTCCTCAGTGGAGGAAAAAAAAGACCCATTGCCATTTTGTACCTATCTGTGAGACCCAAGGACAGCCCAGCCCTGTCTGTAACTCTTGCCATGTCCCAATTTCCGAGTTTCGCCTGCCTGGTTGAATGTGAGAATCCGGGCATCCACGACACCAGCTTTTTTTTTTTTTTTTTTTTTTTCTTCCATGGCTGCGGGCAGCATCCTGTGGTGCTGGGCAGACCCTCATTTCCTCATCCTCACGGGAGGATGAGACCAGGCTCGACGTCCTGGATCCCTGGCTGGTCGCGTTCGGTGCTGGGCCCTGAATCTAGGGCAGCTGGAGGTCTCCAGCCCACCCCTGCTACCCGTTTCCATGCTGAGCTGTCTTGCTGAGGCCCCTCTCCTTGACTTGCTTATGTTGACGCTCTGATGTGGAGAAAGGAGCTTGTAATTATTTAAGATGATGTTTAAATATTTTCCAGTTGTTTAGAAGTGTTATCAAGAAGGAGAAAACAGGCGAAAGCATGTAGAGTGCTGAAAATGATCGTGGAGAGACTGAAATGGATCAGACGTGGCCCAGCTTGGGCTGTGGGGCGGGCATCGTTTTAGCCGTTCACCTGGAGCCTCATGGGGCCCAGGAAGTGGCTTGGGGGTTGAAAGAGAACTTCTAGATTCCTCCCCGCTTTGTTTGTTCTCCCACCCCCCTAGGAACAGGAATTCTGTATCTAGAGCTGGTTGTGGTTTCCGGTCTGGGTGGATTTCCAAGTCGAATTTGTGTTCTGTCTTGGTCCCTACACCCAGTTTGGGTAGAAGGTTCTGGATCCCCTCGCCCGTTCAAGCAGCAGGCCCAGCCAGGCCAGCCCGGGACAGCCAAAGTGGGGAGTGCCTCTTCCTTAGACAAGAAAGGCATGTTCAGAGGGCAGGTGAGCTTGGGACAGTCCCATTGCAGATGCCGGCCTCCTGGGGAACGTGGGTCATGGGTTCTAGGCTGGCTCCCTCCTCCAGCTTCGAGGAGGGAAGATTATGTCCAGAGATACACAGGGCCCTTCTCCTGCTCGGAGGAAGGCCTCTCTCTACTATCTGTGGACATGGTGCTTTAGGTGAGTGGATGGAGCTGTGATATTTTAAGAAGACTTTGAGGTGATCTTTGTGTGTTAGCCAGAGGGAGGAAAAGTGCCCTTTTGGGAGGAAAATGGTACGGCCCTCCTCTTCGGTCTGGCTCTCCCCATCCCCCCATCGCTTCAAGTGGTATCGCCCTGGAAATACCTATGCAATCCAGTCTCCCTAGGAGAGCGCATGGAAGCAGGGGTATGTGCAGTGTATGATACAAATGCTACAGCATATATATTGTATATATGGACATATGCAGTACGTATACACACAGAGTAAGAGATTAAATCCCGTCTATATATCTATGAATAATATCCTATATATTTATACATTTCTATGTTTAAATAGATATAAAAATAGAGTCTATAGAGAGCTGGGAGAGCAGCGGGAAAGCCTGTCGCTTGAGAAGAGGGAGGAGGCAGAGCCTTTGCGGGGGGGCCGGGGAAGCTGAGCAGGCAGCTGGGAACGGGGCCTCCGAGACCCGGAGTGTTGAAGAGGAGGGGAGCCGGGCCCTGACCCTCTCCGTGCACTTTCTCTTCTTTCCCGCAGGCTTGGTCTGAGGTTGGAAGGAGATACTCAGCCCCTGAGCTCCCCGTGGAGTGCCCTCTTAGTCCCCGCCCCCCACAAGCCTACGCTTGGGTGGTCACTGCTGCTTGGCAGTAGGATGTGGTCTCTGACCCCTGGTGGAGGGACCACTGCACAGTTTCCCCAAATACCCTCCCCCTCACAGGAATAAGCAGCATTTGTGGCCATAGGAAAGGTGCAAATTGGACCAAGAGAGGTCCAGGAAAGATGCCACCCGCTCCCCCTTTAGATGCTTTTTGCTGCCCCTAGAGGCCAAACCTCTGAACTACAGCCGTCCTGGCCTCCCTCACCCACTCCATCGCTGTCTGCCAGGGCAGCATGGCCAGCCAGCGCTGCCCACCATCCAGAGGCTTTCTGGCCAGGGCAGGGGGAATCAGCTAACGGGGAAGGGTGAGAGAGACATATCCGCACACTCATAAATTCAGTAGCAACTCAAGTTCAGAAGGAGGGCTTTGGCCCAGCCCACTTTGCACAGCTGCTGCTGGCTGTACTCAGGTCAACGCTCTTCCCTCTCTTGCACGGAGGCCCAGCGACCCCTCACCCCACCGACACCGTAACAGGCAGGTTTAGTTCACGTACACTGTTCTGATTCTGTGACTCGAGGCAGAGGCTAAGCCGGATGCCCCAAGCTCATTCACTTCCTCCGGGGAGGGCGCCTCCCTCAGTTTGTCCCTGCTCCCACCCCTAGATGGCAGGGATGTCTGGGGGCCTGAGGGGGCACTGGTGCCACTGGCAGCATGACGAAGGGCTTGTGCAGCCCTGACAGAATCAGAAACCCGTTTCACTTCCAGGTTTCTCTCGATCGTTTCTTTCCCCGGGAGGTAGGGAGGTAGGGGCTGATGGGGCTACAGATGATGGGAGACGGAGGGCAGTGGCATCCTCTGTTCTCTAGACCAGCCTCTGCCTTTTGGCCTTCAAAGGCGCTTATCTCCCATCTCTGAGCCTCCCCTGACCTCTGTCCTACTCCTCCCTCCCATCTTACCAACGTACCTCAGTCCCCAGCAGACATCCCCATAACTACAGTCCGGGGAGGGTCTGTTCTGACAGTGCCCACCTCTTCTCCCCTCCACGTCCACCTGGGTCTCCTTGAGCCACAGCTAGCTGCCAACCGGGCCTCCAAACACCCTCCAGTGCCTGGCTCAGGAGAGACCAGGCCCGGCCCGAGCCTTCCTCCCTCTGCGGTGGACCAGACCCGTGGCCAGGGGATGGGCATCCCCGGGTAGCAATCCCACAATGCACTGTACCTCAGAGAGAGAGCATACCATGGGGCATCAAGGGCGCCGGGCCCTCCCTCCAGAGGAGGACAGCCGGTTACAATACTGCTCACAAAAAGACAAGGGCCAGGCTGCCCTCGGGGCACCCTCAGTCTTCACTTTTGTCTCTCCGGAAGAGCCAGCAGTCTGATTCCGTCTTTTTCAGCCCCGTCTCTCTCCTTCTCTCCACCCCCCACGCTGCTGAACCGTTTCATTTCAATCACAAAGGAAAAACACAGTGGGGGTGGGGGGAATACCTAGGAGTCTATTATCACATACATATTAATATGTTAATACTTTCTTTCTTAAAAAAAAACAACTCTTGATGTTATTACTTTGCAGACTACGCTTTATAGTACCTGTGTGACGGGACCTAGAACACTGGATACAAATAGAGCTATGTTGGTTTATCATAATATGTACGCAGAAACTTTCCTTTTGTCATATTATCCTTGTAATGTAAGAAGATTGTTAATAAAAGCATTTAAATTTACCCACGGAGGTCGAATCTCTGCCTTCTTGCCTCTCTCCCAGCCTGTGCTCAGGGCGATTCAGAATGAGTCCCATGCTTGGGTGTCAGGTGAGATACCTACTGCCTGCCAGGTGGGAAGGAACTGGAAGAGGTCTTCCAAGTCCCTTCCTGCTGTTCTCACTTTTCCCCCATTCAAGTCCACTTCCACCAGGTAACTTACGTGCCTCACCCACCCATCAGGCCAAAAAGAGGTGTCACCAAAACCATTTAAAATAAATCTCTCTGCCCTCACACACATTTAGCCCACAAAAATCTCAGATTTTATTGCAGGTAAACAGTGTTCTAATTCTCCCTCCAACTACCTCGCCTGATTCTCCACTGGCAGACTCAGTCCCCAGGGAGGGGTCCTTCCCCAGTAGTTTGCTAATGGCACTGGTCTGGGGGTGGGTGATAAGTGATGTTTTGTTGTTGTTGTTTTAATTTTTTAAGAAATTTTAAATTAATTTATTTTTGGCTGCATTGGGTCTTTGTTGGTGCGCGCGGGCTTCTCATTGCGGTGGCTTCTCTTATTGCAGAGCACGGGCTCTAGATGCGCAGGCTTCAGTAGTTGTGGCTCGCAGGCTCTAGAGTGCAGGCTCAGTAGTTGTGGCGCACGGGCTTAGTTGCTCCACGGCATGCGGGATCTTCCCAGACCAGGGCTCGAACCAATGTCCCCTGCATTGGCAGGCGGATTCTTAACCGCTGCGCCACCAGGGAAGTCCCGATAAGTGATGTTTTCCCCAAATTGTTTTAGAAAGAAGATGGGCACACATTCAAGAAAAATATAGAAAAGTGGTTGTATTGTTTCCTCCCGGATGCTGAACCCTCCTCCTCTCAGCCCCTTCTCACCCCAGCCCAGCTTCCTGTCAGGGGCCTTCCCTCTCCCTTTTTCTGAACCTCCGCCTTCTCAGTTCCCGCCATCTTCCTCCCAGCCTGTGTCCCTTCCAGCCCCTAGGTCACCCAGAGGCTTCCTGTTGTGAAGGCCTTTCCACAGTCTCCATAGAATGTTGGGGTTCTCTTCTTTTCCCAGGGGAGGGGGAGTGGGAAGGAAGGAGCAGAGGGGCACAGCTGTCCATGTCTAACCAGCTCCGGTGAACCAGGGTCAGCCCCGCCCCACTGCTGGCCATCGGATTTGACCCACATTTGCAGCTGGGAAGCAAGGAAAAGAAAGATATTCCATCTGCACTTGGCTGTGAGCTCGGTCTCCCCAAAGTGGGGCTTGGAGTATGTGGCAAGTGGGGAGGTCTAGTCCACTCCCTCCCCTCCCTCTTCTCCCCAGCTGCCCCAGCTTCCCTCTCCAAGCTTCAAAAGACAAGTTCACCCCAGAGAGAAGACTCAGGAGACTGGCCTGAAGACCCAAAGGTCTGCTATGTGACCATTTCTACAGTGATCTTGTGAGAACACAGATCTAGTCGTGGTATCCTCTCTGCTTAGAAACCTCTGTTTCCCATTGCTCTTAGAGTTCAATCCAAAGTCCTGAGTATGGCCCATCAGCTCTGCATTGTCCAGCCCCTGCCTACCTCCTGGGCTCCTGTGCCCCCCTCTGCCCATGCCCCCTGGCCTCCTCTCTGTTCCTCAAGCTCACTGGGCTCTTTCCCACCACAGGACCTCCCAGTACCCTGTGCCCCCTGCCTGGGATGGTTTCCCCAGGACGGTAGCTCTTCTCATCTTTTAAGTGTCAGCTGAAACACTTCCTTCTGAGGGGTCTTTCCTGACCATGTCCTCTAAATAGCCACCCTCAAGGCACTATTCACTGTTCCTCCTGAGATTTTCATTCATAACACTTATCTCACTTTGGAACTGTGTAATTATCGTGTGTGTGTGTGTGTGTGTGTGTGTGTGTGTGTGTGTGTGTGTGTGTGTGTTCTATGTCTGGTCTTCCTCCTCTGTATTGTAATGCCCATAAGGGAAAAGTAGAGACTTTTTAATACCACTGTGTGCAGTTCCTGCCACATAGTAGGCACCTAATCAGTGTTTATCGAAGGGATGAATGAAAGAATGTAAATTTCATTTGCCTGATAAAAGTGCAATGTCAGCAATGTTGTATTGGTCACAGTAGAAATCCCAGATGCTTCCACGTTGCCTCTCTCTGTCTCAGTTTCCTCATTTGACTAGGATGCCCCAGCACTTACACCCGGCTACACCTGGCCTTGACCCAGCCCCTTCTCTACAAAGTGGAGGCGGCCCCTG
The DNA here is from genome assembly GCF_003676395.1 of Aethalodelphis obliquidens. Classification (NCBI taxonomy): domain Eukaryota; kingdom Metazoa; phylum Chordata; class Mammalia; order Artiodactyla; family Delphinidae; genus Aethalodelphis; species Aethalodelphis obliquidens. The sequence goes on along the minus strand of NW_020837958.1, from coordinate 4,683,075 downwards.
AGGTGCTTACTTGAGTTCTCTTCCACTCCAACCTGCTCTTGTCCTTTGGATAATGTTCCACCCCACCCAGGCAGGTATTCCGAGTTCCCCCAGGGAAGAGAACTTTTCCAGCTCCTTCCAGAGTGGCAATTCTGAGTCCACGGTTCCAGGTAGCACTGTGAAACTACTGCCTACGCATCTGTTATGTTTCCGATAAAAACCCTTGGCCACTGGCTCTAAGTCAGAGCCTGAACTTTAGGGTTAGAGTGGTACCAGATTCAAGTCCCCCCTCTGCCTCTTACAAGTTGTGAGACCTTGGACAAGTCATTTATCTGAGTCTACATCTTCAGGGCTCAGTACAGAGCAGAGGCTTAACAACATGGTGACCAGGGTCATTATCATCGTTACTGTTACCTCTAACATCAGGTTGAAGTAGATGCTAGGAAGTTTAGGGTTCCCTTCTTTCACCCTGAATCCCAGGGTCTACCCTGGATGAGGGGTTGCCTGTGACTTTTAATACAGAGCTACCAATACCTATGCCACAGCTGACTTGGAGACCTCTGCCTGACTCACCTTTTCCTTCTCAGCCTGGAGAGAGAGCCTCAGGGCACCTTCTTCTGGTCAACAGCTCAACTCACCTGGCTCTCGAGGGAAAGGGGACTGCAAAGAGGGTTGGTTTGTTTGTTTTTGGCTGGAAGAACAGATCTCTCCTCATCTGTCCCTGGTTTGAATCCTGAGTTTCTGAAACAGGATTTCTGCCATCACCCACTTGCCCTGAGCCACCAAGAAGGAGTGCTGGGAAATTAGGATGGGAAACCGGGCTCCAGCAGAGTCTGCCTTGAGAAGAGACCTCACCTGGCCGAGGACAAGCCACCAGTAGATTGGTTTCTATGGTAACATCTGGCTTCCGGTCCTAAGACAGGCTTCCTCCCACCTCCTCCCAGGTAGGCACCTGCCCCCATCTCTGGCTTTGGGAAGCTGCCAGGGTCCCCGCCAGGGACCATCTGTGCTGGCTCACCTGCAGGAGATGAGGGAGGGGCACAGGGGGCCTTCTCCAAGGCTGGTACCAAGAAAACACTCAACCCCCTAAATCCATCCACAACCACATCGCATGGCTCTGTCCTTGCCAGGCATCTGCCCAGGGAGGGAGACAGAACAGATGCCAGGGTTCCAAGCTCTTGAAATGTTGGGCTTCTAACCGGCTCTGAAAAAATAGAAACTCTTGGGTGGAAAATTACCACCGGCTCCATTAACAATTAAGCAAATGAGAAGAGGCTGACTCAGAGCCTCAGGTAACATCACATACTGTCTGGAGGAGCGGGTGGCTGTCAGGACACCAGGCCCGGGGCAGGGAAGGCAGGTACACGTGTATGTGGGTTTAGTCCATTTTATGCATGAGATTGGAGGCCAGAGATACATGTGAAAATTCTCAATTCCCAAATCACAAAATGTTCAAACTTGAAGAGTGATCATTTTGTCCACATTTATTTTACAGATGCGGGCACAAGCCCAGAGGCAAGTGACGTGACCAGGGCCATGAAGATGGCAGTGACAAAGCCCGGCTGGGTTGCAGGTTCTCAGCTCCTAAATGCAGTGCTCTAGATTTGAGTTATTTCATAGGCAGGAGCAGGCGGTTCAGGGGGAAGCCCCGTATAAAACGATTCCTGAACCCTTCTTGCCTCTTCCGTTTCTCTTTTATATAAACCCAGACTCTCAAATATTAGTTTTGGGCTCCAGGAGCCATATTCGTAGTTGCCTGTGAAACATAGTCTACACAGTATTCGGCTACGTGGGATAAAACCCACTTCTATTTAATTATGGAAATTTAAATCCTGGCTGTAATTAAAAGGTAACAAATATGTATATGATATAAAATAAGGAATTACATGCACAGACTTGAAAAGCAAAGCCTTTCTTTATGGCTCATTTGTCCTCTTTAAGAGCCTTTGGTTTTAATTCCATGTGACCTGGCTGATTGCCTACTGACTTGAAAATTCAGGCCCTTCCCCTGGCTTAGTGCCTGAGCCCCTTCTGGAAGCCAGGGCTGCAGCAACCACCAGGAGGGCCTAAGATGACAGGATTCTGGAAGTTCCCTTGTCCCTGCCCACCACCTGGAGCACAGGTGAACCCCAAGCCACTGCCCTGACTCTTCCAGTGATGGGAGTACCACTTCGGGGGATGTTAGAGAAGGTCTCTAGCTTCCACCTGATTTTTCTTCTCAAGAATAAAGCTAAATCCCCACGAGGCCTTGCCCAAGAATGTTCACAGCAGCATTTCCTCTAACGGAAAAAAAAAAGGAAAGAAATATCTAAACATACGTCAACAGGAGAATGGGACTGTGATATATTCACGCAATGGAAAATAACACAGCAGCAAAAAAAATAAAGGAACTAGAGCTAAATAAATATGCATGGATAAAGCTCAACATTTTAATGTAGAGCAAAAATAATGTGATGCGATTTAAAATAAAAAACACGAAATATTCTGTAGTGCTCACGGTTTACAGGTACAGGTAGTAAAAAGATAAAGAAAGGTTTGAGGTGAGAAACCCAAAATTCAGGACGGTGGTCTTCTGAGTGAAAGGCTGAGCGGATTTCAACTGTATTTGTCAAGTTTTATAAAACGTGGCAGGGGTTCACGAGTGTTTATCAAATGATTTTTTCTGCATTTTATATGTCTAAAATATTAAGTAAAAGGGAACAAAAAACACCAGGCAGCGACCCTGTTGGAAATTATTTATTTACCACTGCAAGATTTTTGCTCCAAAGTGTGACACCAGATATGTGACTACAATATCTCATGCGTCTTTTTGTGCTTCGGTTCATGATTACAAAACAGACACACACTTAGAATTGACAACAGGAACACAGGCAGCAAATACAAATCCCAAGGACTAGGTCTCTCTTTTGGTGGTCCTCACCTCCATTTGACTTAAGCTGCCCAGGACTCCTTTACATCCCAAAGGAATTGCCCCTGAAGAACTGCTCTCCCAAACTGTTCTCTCTACATAGTTTTGTTTGGGGTGATTTGCCATTGAATCCACACCAAGAGTCACATCTCAGATTGAAACGGACAGATGTGTGCAAGGTCTTGATCAATAGGCACTCAACAAATATATACTGATTTGAGGCAAGGAGTGAGTTGCAGGTTAATGAGATTCGACTCCCAATTCACCTCTGATTCATGCACTTCTTAGAAAATGCTTCCTGGCAAAGGACAAGGTGTTCCTTTCAAAAAAAAAAAAAACCACCAGATGCATTCACACAGACTCGATTACTCTAACGTGGTAGTAAATTGCAAGTGTATCTCGTACAAGGTAAGCTGATGCAAAGATTAGTGAAGTTTTTTCATCCGGCAGTCTGATATCTCTGGGTAATTTAAAATTCACTGAGCTGGAGTTTTGGTGGAAAAGCACGGCTTTTATAATCTCGTCTATCGTTAATTACATTTACATAGTGAGCTATAAATTGTCATTAGGTGAAGGGTAATACTCAATGTCATGAATTTCTAGGCCAACTGCTGAGGTGTCTGATGACTTTACCATTGAGAACTCAGCTAGGACTCTGATTTTTATGCCGTTTACCTAAAAATGTGTCTTTTCCTGCCTACTCCCCTATCCAGTCTTCATTCATCAATTCATTCAACAAATATTTATTGAGGGTGCATGAGCCAGTTCTATTCTAGGCATTTGGAATATACCAGTGAACACAACAGGCAAAAACCCCTGCAAAATCTGCCTCATTTCTATACAACCTTGTTAAGTGAGGTGATGGCTGACACCTAACATGTTAAGCAGTGACATTTGACTCCCATCACTAAACCTTTGAGATCCAAAGAAATGAATGCCTCATGATAGGATGACTGTGGGTGGAGTTGGTATTCTGGGATTAAGGGCCCCATTAACTCACCTCAAACATCCTTTGGTGTGACTGTAAGGCAGGTGAATGGACTTATAAGGAAGTAGAACCCGTGTCTCCTGAATTTAAGTCTAGAATCCAGACTTTTTTAGATTGGAGTAGAAGATATTACCAAGAAGAGAGTACTGGTCAGCTTACATAGGGAATGTTTTGTTCTGTTTCAGCATGCCAACCAAAAAAGGGAGACCAGAATGGTGAGGGGGTTCTCAAAAACATGTCATAGGAAACCACTAACAAATGCCTTGTCTAAAAATACTTGGCAGACGGTGGTCAGCCTTAATGGGAGAGATTTCCAGTTACGTGAAAGAATTTCCCATTTGAGAGGGATTAGATATTTTTCTGTTTCTTCAGGGGATAGGTGGAAATTATTTCTAAATGCTTTTCTACTTCTGTCCAGAAAGGGAAAAATAACGACAAAACGTTGATATATCTCTACTCAGATTCTTAGGGAGAGACCAAGAATGATTTGACTTGTTAAAGGACTGAAGGAAAGGAATTCATTTTTAGGTCAGGGGCCTGGGTGACATCTGAAGGAGTTTAGATGTCAGTATTAAAGAGTCCAAATGTAGAATCCATGGTTCTGGAAATGCCTGGGATGACTCTGGCGCTTTCCGGGCATGGTCAGTTGCCAACATGAAGCTTAAAGATGATCTGCTGGTGGCCTCGGAGTTTGTTTCTAGCCAGGGATGCCTATAGCTCTCAAGCACAATTTCATCTATCACATCATTCACAGAGACAGAGCTGCCACGTCACTAGTCCTATTTTATGGATGGTCAACAACAGAACCCAGGAATCCTGGTTCCCAGGCAGAGATTATAACCACTCAGCAAGGCTCATAATATGATTAATGATGTGGACAGCTATTTGGAATAATTAGGTAGTGATTTGAAACCTAGCTGCTCATTACTTACTAATGAAAGTGATAGGTCCTAAAAACAGAGGGACAGGGGCACATTTGCAAAAGACCTCCTTTCCTTCTCTACCTCCACAGAGCCAGACTAAATTATGTGCCCCAAACTGAATTTCTCCTCAAGTGGCTGGTATACTGAGAAGGGATGCGTTTGACTCAGAGGGTCACTTCGGTGATGCTGGTGGACATGACAACCAGCACCCAATAACTAACAGGGGATCCCACCTATTCCTGGTCAGGGAAGGTCTCCCCAAGTATAACATAAACTGATTTTGAGATGAAACAATACAATTATTCAATAGAAAGCACAAAATTCAGTCCAAGAGCAGGATCTGAAAAGCACAGATGAAAACATTAAGAATTCAAATGATGACATTAAAAATGGAGGCTCCTATATTTTACACGAACAGTTAGGATGTCCAGCACTGACACTGGCAGCCCCAGGGTGTTGGGGGCCTGACGAGGACTGTGAAATCCTGCCTGGGATGTTGTAAAAGGGATCTCTCCAAGTGCGGCGCTCCAACCTTGGCAGGCAAACTACTCTGTGTTTGTTAAAAATGCAGCCTCCTGGGGTGCAGCCAGGATTACGGATTCGGAATGTCTAGAACAGGGCCTGGGAATCTGCTGGTGATTCTCCACGCACTAAGGTTTGAGAACTGCTGGGTTAGTTAGTGCCTGGGGTCTGTAGCACGATTTCATGCTGGCTAAGATTCCATCCGCCCTGACAATCTCTAATTCTTATGAGATGATCCAGGATACATCATTTCTGTCATCCTTTTTGACACACTTATTTTTAAAAAGCCACATTCCTTGCAACCATGATTCCCCAGATTAAGCATTCCCTGCATCTGGCCTGACCCCCGGTGCAAAACCTGCACACAGACCGTATACGATAAGCGTCTCTTCAATCACACAGGTAAGCAAAACGCATTCCTCCTGACCCAAATGTCCCGTCTCCGCCCTGCCCGGCCTTGCTTGTTTTTAAGAAACAGGAGTGTGATGGGAGAGGAAGAGGGTCCTGGTCTTCACACACACATCTGTCTTCTGGTGTCAGAATGCGAAGGGGGCACAAGAGGAGGTCGTGGAGGACAGTGGGGCTGGGAGCGGGCTGTGCCCGAGGAGGGTGGCGGCCGGGGTGGCTGGCTACGGGCGCAGCTGGTGCCACATGGCGATCTGCCGGCGCGGGTTCTTCAGCATCTCCTCCCAGTGGCTGCGCTCGGAGCCCGAGGCGTGCAGGCCCAGGCTGCAGCGCCCAAGCGGGCAGCTCTGCCCCTCGGCGCCCTGGCCCAGCACGTCCAGCTCCACACTGGAGGCCCGCAGCAGGTCATCCGGCAGCTCAAACATGATCATCTCGTTCCACACGGGGTTGATCTTGTGCTTGGCGCGTTTCGTCTGCTTCTTCTTCAGCTTCCGAGCCTGGTGCTTCAAGGTCACCTTGACAGAGACATCTGGGGAGAGACAGGGGGACAGAGACAGAGAGAAGGGCCGAGAGTGAGCTTCTGGGGCGTGGGACGATATTCCCTCTTGGGGATGGAGAGACAGGCTCTCTGGCTCAAGATCTGCACTGAGGCACCCTCTCTACCACCCCTCCCCCACCTCATGGGCCATGTATTCACTCAACAGCTATTAAATGCCCACCGTACAGCAGACACTGATCTAGACATGGGGATACGGCAGAAGCTCCTGCCTCAAGTGTGGAGAACAGACTGTAGCACAATATATATGGCTGGTCATCAGGCGGCCCATGACTGGGTCACGCTAAGGTACAGCCAGGAAGGTGGCCTAACCTCATGAGCCCTTCTGAGAGCCTTCACGTCCCACATCAAACCAGGCCCAGGACGATGGCTCAGACGTCCTGCAGCTTCATTTTTTTTTTTTTTTTTTTTGCGGTACGCGGGCCTCTCACTGTTGTGGCCTCTCCCGTTGCGGAGCACAGGCTCCGGATGCGCAGGCTCAGCGGCCACGGCTCACGGGTCCAGCCGCTCCGCGGCCTGTGGGATCTTCCCGGACCGGGGCACGAACCCGCGTCCCCTGCATCGGCAGGCGGACTCTCAACCACTGTGCCACCAGGAAAGCCCCTGCAGCTTGATTTTAAACTCAGCCCAGAAACGCTAAACCATCCGTATGTCTTCATCCCCTCGGTTCTCCGTCCAGGCGTTTTTGTCTGTTCCTAGGATAGCAGGTCTCCTGCTGGTTGGTTGAGTTCTTCTCATCTGTTCTTCTGCAAGTTGTACTTGAGGATCCCGACCTCATGCGGAGGGTGAGGGCAGCCTGCCTTGACCCCCCGTAGAGCTCTCCACCCCAGGAGACTGGCCAACAGGCCACTAGACAAGCTTTCTCGTAACATCCCGAGGCTCAGGACTCAGACTGTGTTTTCATTAGTCAGGGTTTCCGAAGCCAATGTGAGAATAATTGTTACTCTGTATTTATTGCTATAATTATCACCCCCAGGTGGTTAGTTTGTTATTTCAGCAGAGATATTTGAGAGATAAAGTGTTGAGCTGTAATTGTCCTGACAGGAGCTATAAAAATTTAAAAAAAAAAAAACGGAGGAGGAGGCGAAGTATTGTCTGGAAGGGATGAGGAAATTGCAATGAATTCTGACCTTTGGCGCAGGAATCTGTCAGCCAGACCAACTCTTCTGATTTCATTCGCCAAAAATCTCTTGCTCAAAGGTTCTGAATGCAGAGGCAATTCTTTATTTGTTTGCTGCTATAAATATCTATTTATTTATATCCTGCTCTGAGCACTTGGCTCCGGATCCAGGTATCATAGGGCTGACCAATGTTGCTTTTCTGCTCTGACAAGAGAGGCTGTTTGGTCCTTAAGACTTGGGGCCTGTGCTGGGGTGTCCAGAAGGAGAAGCCAAGGCTTCCAGAGTGCTGAAGAGATGTTTATTCGGGTATATGCACAGACGCCCCCTTAGCCTGTGCACCCACACGCCGTCTGCTGTCACCCACACTCAGCTGGTGTGGGGATGGCAGGCTGGCAAAGGCTGGGAAGAGAGGGGAGCCTAGGGTGGGTGTGGGGAGTAGAGTGGTGGCTACCTGAAACTGGAGAGGGAGAACCCTGGCTTCCGGACACCGGCCTGGAAGGTGGGTCCAGCCAGGGCTGGCCTAAGTTTTCCCTACAGCCCAGACACTCCACTCCCTGGCTGCAGTCTGATTCTTGGCTTCCTATGACCCATGGGTAAGGCTGATTCTTCTCGTGATGGATCCGCAACACAGGGAGCCCCAGGTAGCTCATTCCTGGGCCCCAGTGGGTGGGATTGGCGCAGGAGTGAATGCATGTGACTTTAGAGAAATGAGTGTGTCCTTCCAAATTGGTTTGTATGTCTGGGGTGGAGGACACAGCTGAGGCTGACTCCACAAACGCACTCATGTTCCACATCCCTGCTCACCTGTGCCCACTGCCTCCCAGGTGCCACCCCCCCTCGCGGTGGGAGGGGGCCCTAGCTCCCCTCTCACACCTCACTCACCCTTCCCCAGGAGCTCCTTGGACTGATTAGCATGGAGGTTCTTGGCCTTAATCAGCACCAGTAGGAGGCGGTTGGCAGCCGGGAGGTAGCTGATGGAGAGAAGGACCTCTCCCGTCCCTGCAGACGGCTCCTGAAACAGAAGAGGGGATGCAGGAGGTGAGTCTCATTTAGGGATGCCTTCTGACTCCCTCACCATCGCTGAGGCTGGGATCACACTAGCCTTGTATCCAACGGGCATCCTGGAAAGAATTTACCCATCAGCATTACTTTCTCCACCCTCGCAGAAGGGAGGAAGGTACAGAGTTCTGTGTAGCATGTGTTTCAATACAAGTTTTTTTCATTTGCCACAAAACGTGATTTTCCAAATAGTTTATATTCAAATCCAACATATAAAACAGATCAAAGAGATGCCATTCAGGACGTGGCAGGGCCAGAGGGCCTGGACCCCCTCTCACCTCCATCACCCCCGCCCCCGGCTCCTGGGGCGTCTGTATAGAGCCCTAGGGTTCTAGGGAACAGAGTTTGAGAACCACTGCATTGACTGATCAGGTCCCTGGGGCAACGGGCTGCTGTAAGACATTACTCTGCTTGAAAAAATAATCCCTTCCAGGCCCTGCAGGGCTGAGAGAGTCAATAATGCGATGTACTAATGCTGAACAGGGCCTGGCTTGGTCAACAGCATGGCCAACCGTGTCAACAAAAGGCCGGGCCTGTGAGGGGTGGTACCACACCAGAGACACTGGCAGTAACTGATTTGCGGGAGGTGCTGATGCCTCCGGCAAGCGTCCAGCATGTCCAGCCCCCACCGGCAGCTTTACAGAGTGTCTCCACTGAAATTCCTACAAGAGTTTGCTTGGAATTTCAACAAATCCATTGAGGGAGGAAAACGAGTGAAAGAGACACCACAGGAGGCAGGTCACAGCCCAAGGGTAGTGCTAAGAGTATAGACTCTAGAATTGTTTGTCTGGTCTCAGTTCCAATCTTACCATTTACTAGCTGTGTGACCTTAGGCAAGTTATTTCTCTTTCCAAAACTTCCATTTCCTCATCTGTAAAATGGGAACAATAATATTTCCACCCAATGGGGTTGTGAAAATTAAATGAGTAATTATTTAACGGCTTAGAACAGTGCCTGGCACACACGACAGCATCTGTCCCCTTGCTTTGACGATTACCATTAGTTATCAAGAAAGGACAATGACTACTTCTTGAGTTGATTAAGTGGGAACATTGTTTCTGGGTGAATGGGAGCCAGTCTGTGCTTAGGGAGTGAAGCTGGATGGAGTAGCTGGCCAGCCCTCTGCCGGGGTCACACCTTTCATCCGGGAAACATATCTTCAATAGGACCGGAATGATTCAACTAGCTCTAAGTGGCTAGTTATGTGATGGAATGATTCTGGGAGATGCCAGGAATTTGGTAATGGCATTAAGGGTAGCAGCTAACATGACACACTCTGTGCTGGGTGCAATTACAGTATCTATCCCCCAAGCCTTCATCTCCGCAAAGCCATCCCCAGCACCTAGCACACAGCTGACGCACAATACATATTTGTGAGAAGGAAAGGTGAGACGTTCCATTTAATCTTGACAACAAGAGTAAGAGGGATACTGACCTCGTTCCCATTTTAAGCAAAAGACCCTGATGCTCAGAGAGGGCCCTTCACTGCCTGAGGTCATGTAGCCAGTAAGTAGCAAAACTGAGCCTTGAACGGGGGTCTGGTTTAATAGCAAAGCCCCAGTCCTAAACCCGTGGTCCTCCAGCATCCTCGGTGGACAGACCTCTCATTTCACAGTAAAGGAACTGAGTTCAGGCATGTGTACTGAGGGGTGGCAGCTGAGCTGGGATGGGCACCAGCCTCCTGATTCAAGATCACTTATTGGAGGTCCACAGTTGTTGGCCTGGGCTGTGGCCACAGGGTGACCAAATGAGAGCAGCCTGGGCCCATCAGCCCGTGAAGGGCTCATCACCTCTGTGTAGGGAGCCGCGAGCCCCAGATGAGCCCAGCTGGCTGTGCCGCAGCTGGAGAATTTGAACAGCATCTGCCCCCTCGGCTCTGCTGTTTAAAGTACCTGCTGACAAAAATAACCCGCTTTCTTTCTCCATCTTTTCTCTGTTTTTTCCCGCACGCACCACCCCTGCGTCTTTCTCTTGGGTTCTCAATGAATCATTCCAGCCGCCCTTGGAGTGGGTCACTCCGTGGTCCCTGGTGACGCACATGCCACTTTTGGCTGAGTGTCTTCCGGTGAGAACTGGGGCACCACTGGCACCTCCTTTAACCCATTCTGACCAAGAGAAGAAAACCACGTGGGCTCCAGCAACTGATGGCTCCGCCCACTTTGTTCAAATCGGCCCGCACCCTCCAGCTAGTGGGGGCAAGGGGCTCCCTAGCCTGGCCTTGGGGCTCTCATACACCGAGAGCCCCATCTCAGACTTCTGACTCCACGCCGCTCTCTGAGATTGTTCACATTTGCGGCAAGCAGGCCAGCGGTCCAAGTGGATGTGCGAGTATATTTGCGGAACAGTGACGGCTACGATGAGTGTAACGATCATTAGGATGGATGAGCCGTGAGGGCAGGTCTTTTGTCTTCATCACTGCTGTGTCCCCAGCTCCCAGCACTGGACCTGGCACATGGTGGGAACCGGGCAAAGTATTTGTGGAATGAATGAATCTCTTTTGTTCTTCTAGGGGAAAGGATGGAAACAGGTTAGGTGCCTGGGATTTCTGCCCAGATAGGCTGCATTTCTACGATTGGGAAGCAGCACCAGACTCTCCGAAGCCCTGGGGTGGAGCCCCTCCATCTCCTGAGGAAGCTGGTCTACCAGCTGAACAAACCAAAGTGTCGGGTTCCTCTTCCCCGGGGGGTCCAGGCTGTGCTTCCACACAAGTCCCAAATCACACACTAATTAGAGAGTGTGCTCGGGAACAGCCAGGGTCCAGCTGACAGTGGCTGTCAGTGTTTATCAATTTGCTGAGGCTGGGAAAGAGAGGAAGATAAGGTGAAGAAGATATCCTAGCAAGAAGTGGAGCAGGTGGGGCGTGAAAGCGTACTCTCCCCTCCCTCGGGGCTCATCAGGAAAGGCGCCGCTGACTGCTGTCTCGGGCATTGTCGGGCCCTTACATCCCACAGCGGCCGGAGGACGACCCGGGATTTCCAACCAGACTGACCTGGCCTCAAGGCCGAGCCTGCCAGGTCCCAGGTGGGCGACCCCACGCGGGTCACTGAGCTACTCTAAGCCTCAGTTCTCTTGCCTGTAAATGCCATAGTCCTGGTGTCACTTCCGCCTGGTTGATTAGGGACAGAACTTTGGCAAAGTTCGAAGCATAGCAACGGATAGATGGCAAAAGCTCAAAAATTAGTGTCTTTGTTAGTATTTTTATTACTCCAGCGTGGGAGTCAGCAAACTTTTGCTGACCAGATAGTAACTATTGTAGGCCTTGTAGGCTATACAGTCTCAGATAAGGCACTGACCAGCTGGTTGAGAGACTGGTCATCCAGAAGGTTCCCTCTAGGCACCATCATGGCAGAGCCTTGGATGAGGCCTGGACCTGGGGGCCTCGATAGCCACACACTGTCCTGCAGCCCTGACCTTCCTCGACCCCCCCCCCCCACTGTCCTGGCCTGTGGGGAATGATGGTTTGCTCTCCAAGGAACCTCTCTCTGAACAGCAAGGCATCTCAGCAGACGCTTGTTTCCCACTCATGGCTTCTGCAGCAGCAGAGGGGTGGGGAGAACCGTCCCAGGCTACAACCAACACCCCCTAGCCCTGGTCGGTCCTTCAAAGCCCAGCACAAGCACCACTGCACACCAGGCTTTTTAGAACTCCCCGTCTGAGCGCTTCAGTTAGGCCCCTCTTAGATGCCTTATGTCAGATGTCATCATCATCATAGCCATCATCACCGTCATCATCATCTGTTCCAACTTCTCCCTCAGGCCTGTACTTTCTACGAGTAGAGGGGCTCTGCCCGGCGCTCCTCTGCACTGCACTGCCTGGCTCACACTAGGTGCGTGGGGAGTAAGAGTGGTTGTAAATGGGGATAATATTGTTAGCACCAGAGCCAATTCACTCACAATGCGATGTTTTCCATGATGGCGAGGCCAGGGGTGGGTGTGTGCGTGGCCAGCTAGAAGCAAAACTAGATACCAGGAATCCCCCGTCCTGAGCTATCAGTCTGCTCCGGCCCCCCACCCTGTTCAAGACTCCACCTTACTTTGATAACCCGCCTCCCTCTCCAGACCCCCGCCCCTAGCCTGGGAAGTTCTCCGAAGTTTGTTCCACGAGCACTGGCCCAGTCCTGCATCCCATGTGCCACTAACAGGTTTTACCTTTCCCGGGGAGAGGCAACCCTACCTTAACTGAAGTCTTCAGCTCGCCCCACTGGGCAGACCCCAGAGGCACCGACACCCCATCCAGGCCCAGGCGCAGCTCCCCGGCTACACTGTGGCGAGAGAAGCGGTCGCAGGTCCTCAGGGTCAGTGTCAGGGTCGCTGTGGGGAGCTCCCCCTCTGCCAGGGGGAGCACGAGGCCTTCCTCCCACGTGGTGTGCAGCTGCCGCTTCTTCAGGGCCGTCTGGGCCTCCACGGAGCCCATCGTGTTGGCCACGCTGCCCTGGATATAGCAGTCACAGCCTCCGTCATGGTCACTGGTCACAGCTGCAGCCGGGGAGAAAGCAGCCAGATGTAGGGCTTATGAGGACCAGGGGAAGGGAGAAGTAGGGCCCTGCTGTGAGCTGCAGAATCCGGCTTAGTCGTCATGACCTCGGGCGTCTGAAAGATCCCGCAGGGGCTGATGACACTGGCTTCGTGGAATCGCCTTTCAGTAAGACATTTAGAAATGGGAGATCTTCCTCATGACTCTGAGATTTCCCCAAGGCGCCAGGGCCCACAAACTGCGGATGATTTTCATTCATCTTGCTGCTGATTCCATAATTCGTTTGCTCTCTACACTAAATACTTACCACACAACTACCTGTGATATAAATCGCTTGGCCGCTACCTCATGACTGCTGTCTTGCATTCTGAACTTTGGGGTTTTTAAGGCTTCCCCTTGTGGAAATTTGCACCTGTGGAGCTTTTAGGACTGGTTCCTCAGTGATAATTTGAGAAGTGGTAGCCGGCGTTACCCAGGCAGAGAAGATGAAGGACTGAGGCCATGTGTCCTAATAGAAAGAGCCCTGCACTGAGCTTCAGGGGAACTGGGCTTAGTCCTGGCCCTGGCACCAGTTAGCTGGAGTGACCTTAGACAAGTCACCTGACGTTGCTAGACTTCAGTTTCCGAACTGTAAAATGGGACTACTGTGAAGTCCAAATATAAGAAAGTATATGAAACACTAAAAAAAATCATAAAAGAAGTAAAAACGAAAAACACACCCTCAAAAAAATAAAATTAAGTACAAAATTCCAATTTATTGGTTCCCCAGCTTCTAGCTTCCAGGAGCCCCAGAATAGTGCATTTTTAGCCCCGTTTCCTTTGCAAAGTCTTGGCTTTGTTTGCTGATGGTAAAGTGAATTGTCAGGGTAGGGAGACCAGGGACATCCTGACCCTGTAGGAAAGACTACCTAGTTCTAGGACTACAAAAGCTTTGCTGACTATTCAGAATACCCTCTGTGTCTAGCACAGGCCCTGTCCAATGTCAAAGGCATCTATGGCAGAGACGACTAGCTGTTCACCAAAACCCATTCCCTTCTTTTAACTGGGCACCTGCTAGGCCACATTTCCCAGCGTCCTTTGCAGTCAGTGGTCATGTGACCAAGTTCCAGCCAATGGGAAGTGAGCAGGTGTGATGCATACCTTATGTAGGATACAGCTTTTAAGGAACAGTTGTGCGCTCTCCCTGTTCTCCCCATCCTTCCACCTGCTAGATACAGATGACAAGGAGGCCTCAGTGGAAGGAGCCCAGTCCCTGAATCACTATTTGGAGGAAAGATGTCCACCAACCAGGAATCTCCACTTTGGACTGGTATATGAGAGACAGGAAAAACCCCTGTGTGTCTGAGCATCACACACGTCAGGGTCTTGTTTGTTACAGAGTGCTAATCTGGTACCCAGTGCTACCTCCAGCCACAGATGCTCTGGGGAGACAAGCACACCGAAGGCCGTGAAAGTCAGCTAAGAACATACCTTCCAGGTGAGTCACAAATAGTTCCGCCTTTTGCCTGTCGTAGTCCAGACAGTAGTGAAGTTTGGGAGCTTGGTTCCATCTGGCAGCCTTCTCTGGGTTCCAAGTCTCCATGACACAGACATCCTCCACCACACCTGTTAAGAAGGTAAAGCCATTACTCCCACCCACGCTGGGGTCCTGTTTTCCAGATCATGCCTTTTCCATCTCTGCCACAAATCCAAACCCAAAGCTTCCTAACCAGGTGCAAAATCATGGTGGCTGCACCAGGGGACCATCTGTGGTCCCGGGCATTACCATTCAAGGGACCATCACAGCCCAGTGGGCAAGACATGGGCTTTGGCGTCAGACATGAGCTGTTACATAATAGTTATGTGACCCTGGACAAGTTACTTGACTTCTTTGAACCTCAGTTTCCTCATCTTTACAATGGGAATGATAGCGGTTCCCTCTTCCTGGAGTTCCTGTGAGCATTAAATGAAATAAAGTGAGAAAAGTACTTAGCCCAGGGCCTGGCCCCTGGTGAGCTTTCAGCAGGGGAAACTGTCACAGACTGTGTGGTCCTGATCATCCTGTTTCAAGCAAATCATTCCCCAGCCCATCTCCAGCTCCATCTCTCTCACAGAGTCCAATCCCTGCTCCCCAGGAGTTCATGGCTGGAAATAAATGTCAGAGAATTAGTCAGGCAGGAGTAGATACTGGAGGGCAAGGCTGGAGATAGTGGATTTGACTTTAGAGCATGCTCAGTAAATACTTGCTGAATGAATGAATTTAATTCAGAAGTTCTGAAAACTACAAATATTGCTCACTCTGCCCCTCACTTGGACAGGAGCCAAACATCTGGAAGATTCTCATTAGTCAGGCATAATGAGAATGAAAGGATCCAGCAGCTGAGGAGACTCCACTTGTAGCAAACTGGAATTTAATTTTTTTTTTTTTTGATTTTCAGGACTAATTTGAAGGGCAGAAATATAAAAGAGTATTTAATTTCCAAAATGGTTCATTATTGGGTTCCTGCAAGTAGTGAAGACTCTCCCTGGTGTGTCTAAGCAAGGAATGGGTTGACCAGGATGTGAGCGCAACGTGTAAAGCCAAACAAACACCCACCCAGGCCCCGGGTGGCTTCCAAGGGCAGCACATGGACAGTGTCAGAGGGGGCTTGCCTGGCACCCAGAGCTCTCGGGTCTCAGACTGCTTCAGCCTTCAAAATCAAAACCAAACCGAGACCAAACCAAACCCAGCACCCCTGGGAAATGCAGAAGCAGTTTCAGCTTCAAAAACCAGGACCCCGTATATGTATAGCTGATTCACTGTGCTGTACAGCAGGAAGTAACACAACATTGTAAATCAACTATACTTCAATTAAAAAAAAAAAAAGAATCGGGACCTGAGCTCTAAAAGGGGCTGATGAAAATCATTGATGGTGGGAGTAGACTGAGTTGCGCACATCATGGGGACAGTGTCTAATCTGGTGTCCTCTCCCTCTGCACACTCTGGCCTCTGGTCAGTATTTGCTGAACCAAACAGCTCTTAGATTTCAGTGGAATCAGAACTTGGTTGTTGCCTTCTGTGGTGGGGAAAGGAATGAGGAACCAGAAAGAGAAAACAAATGGATGTGTTGTGAATTCTTCAAAGTTTCAGACTCTGAAGTACCCTGCTGCTGTCCTTGGTGGAGAGTGGCCAAGCCTGGCTTCATCCCAGCCTTGAGAAGTCTGGGGCTCCCAAGGAGCCCTCCTGTGATTCTGCTTCTGATTCTGATTACCACTCCCAAGGGTCCTCATGCAAATTGTTCCCCACCCTCCAAGCTTAAGCTCTCAAGGCCTCAATGGGTTTATTTTAATTTAAAATGTGAGCTGGCAAACCTGGAGGCTAAAAGCCAACCAGGATTCGCTCCTGCCACCAACACTATCTGTATTTGTTCTTGAAGAAATGCCAGCATAATCACTGTGGTTCTGGGCTGGGTTGGTGGGGGGGCACCTGTTCACTGGCCAGCGTGGTGCTGGCCCCAGGCCAGAAGATGCCTTAGCCAGTTACGCTGCTCCTGTTTGCACCATCTCCCTCTCCAACCACACAAACCATGTAGCGATCCATTCTCCTGGCTGGATTTCTTGTCTCCTTATGAAAGTCTGCATGCTCCCTTGGGTTAGGCGCTGTCTCTGCTTTCATATCTGCCCCAGTGTCCAGCATAGTGCTGTACACAGAAAGGTGTGACATTCTTGATGTTGATGGTGATGAGAAGGAGAATAGAAACAATACTAATGATGATGTTTTGATTACATCCTTGGGCCAGGCTCTGAGTTAAACACTTTCTATGCATTATTATGTTTATACTTTACAACAACCCTACTGGGCAGGTGATAGTATGATCCCATTTTATATACGAGGAAATTGAGGCCCCCAAAAGATTAGCAACGTGACCAGGGTCACACAATGGGTATATAAAAGGGGAGAGATTAAACCCATGACTCTGAAGCCCGTAGTTTGACCGCAGCTCTTTATCCCCTCTCTATAGTGGTGCCCATGTCTAGAAAGGGACTCTCCATTTCCCAGTGGAAAGTTGGAGGCCTTGGGGAGACGCAATGTGGGAACATGCAGGGAATCAAGGGCTAAAGGGCTGTAACTCCAAGGTGCTGTGCCCACTGCTTGCCCAGTGTCCAATGCCACGGACACTGGGGCTGGCCATGCCCACCATCTACAGAGATGCTTTCACCCCTCGCTGAGTACTGCCCATGGAAGAGTGAGGGGCAGAGACCCCTACCATTCTGAGGAAGGACGAACAGCTCCTCTGTGACCTGCCTCTTGAGGCGGCTGTCATTCGGGACCTGAGGGCTGGCAGGTGCAGCGGGCTCCGCTGTGGTCCTCAGCATGTAGTCAGCGTAGTTGATGACCTCGGGGGCCGTCACAGCCGGCCTGGGGCCGTAGATATCTGGGAACTTGAGGAGGGCTCGGGGCTGAACGGGCTCTGTGGACTTTTTGACGTTGAACTGCACACACAAATCACTCTGGTTAGTCCACGAGAGGATCTCCTGCCTGTTCCCACCCCCAGAAATAACAGTAGACGACCTGAGCTTTCAGGGGAGGCAGAGGGAGGGCTGTGGCTCCTTTCTGCTCTGAGGACCATGACTTGGGAAGGCAAAATATCACCTCCAAGCGCAGCAGAACCCCCAACATCATGAATCACGCCAGGGCCTGCTGAGATGTCAGCCCTGTCCGTCCACCCCCCTTCATCCATTCCCCATGCACCCTACAGCTGTGCCCCAGGCCTATCACGGTGGCCTTCCCTCCACTGCTCTCATCTGTGCCACCTGCCTCTTTGTTTTCCCTCCTCCTAGTTTTTTCTCTCTTATTCCTCCTCCCCCTCCGCTTCTGCACCCAATGCCTCAGAAATGTCTGTGGCCCCACAGACATTTGCAAGACATCCAAACTCCTTGCAGTGACCGATAAGTGCTTGCCCAGCCTGGCCCTGCTCATCTTTCTGACATTGCCCCCAAACCCCTTTCCAGCCACTGAGCAACCTGCTTCTCAAACAGGCTGAACTCTTTCTGGGTTTGGCTTCTGGCCCCCAACTCCTCCCCGCAAACCACTCACCCCCACCTCCACCAGCTCTAAATTAAGTCCCTCCTCCAAGCCTGTCCCTCCTTATCACCACATCCAGCTTTGCTTTACAGCATCTCTCTCACCCTGTATTGTTTTCACCATAGCCTGACCTGTTTGTGGTCAGTCTCTCCCACTAGTATGTGAGCTCCACAAGCACAGGGATTATGTCTTGTCTTGTTCCTGCAGTGTCAGCTCACGGGGAGCACACAATACATACTTGTGGCTAGGGCTGCCATGTTCAGTTGTGTGCTCTGTGCACTGCACAAAGATGTCTGGATGCGGAGCAAGTTGGGGCTGAAATGCAATTTGTGCACCCCTTGCCCAGCTATGCCCTGGGGTAGGGCTGAGTCCACCTGGAGGAAAGTCCATCTTTCCTTTACACAAAGACCCACCTGCTTGTCAAGTCTTAAGTGAGCAAGGCTGCCTCATACAGGAGTGGAATCTCCTATCTTTGCCTCCACTGGGGACTGAGATTTCTCCTACTTGAGGGATTCAAAGTTATTTAACAGGCAGCAATACCGAGGACCCGTCCAGTCCCCAGGAAATTGAGGGTGGACGACCAGATCTAGAGCTTGAGTTGCTGGCGCACTGGGTGGGCAGCCCACAAAACGGCTCTCAACTTGAGGCAGGTAACAGCCCACAGCAGAACCCCCAAGGAGCTGCCTGCCCTCCATGCTGTCCTGCTGTCCTGCCCCTCCGGCTCTGCCGCTGTTGGAGGGGCTGGCCAGGCGTCAAGGCTGCTCTACCCAGTGGCAGGAGTGACTGAGAGGCTGGGAGGAGTGTGCAGTCCTGGAGGGGGGCGGTGGTTACACTGTTTCAAAGTTCAGGTTTAGTGTGTTTGCGCTCTGTACATTTCACTGCCCCAGGACAACTCCTGGACATTCTTCCCTGGTTGAGACTCTGTCCCCAACCGTTCCTGAAGGAGGCTGGAACTTGATGACAGGAGCATTCCTAACTATTCTCATTGACTGGACAATGGACGGAGAGTCCATGAGAAGGTGCGGAAGGGGTGAGAAGCACGAGCCAGCCTCTCCTGAGCACCCACTTCCTGCGGGCACCCTGAGGGCTGCAGCCCCTGCATTGCCTCATGTATCCTTCAGAACTCCCTAAGGGGCTTAGAGAGGATAAAACCCTTCATTCCCCGCTTGGAAACACTGCCCAGTAGGCTATAATGCAGCCCAAGCTAGGACACCTCTATCCTGATCTCTGCTGAGCGCATCTGGCACGCATGAGCTCAAAAAGCACTTCCGACTTCAATGGACCAAGGTTGCCCTAGACCAGACAGTGCGGGCAGTGACAAGCTCAAGCCTAGACCAGCCTGGCCCCAAAGCCCACTGCCCCAGTGGCCCCCAACCTTTCTTCTGCCTTCAAGCCTTTGCCAGGCAGCACCCACCCTTCAGAGACGCTTGTCATTATTACACATTTCGACTAGGCACCCTGGGAGGAGCTGTATGATTTGTAAAGTCAGGCTCCCCTTTGCACCTCCACCACATTGAGAGTGTCACTGGGCATCCAGGGGCCTGGCTTCTAGTACTGACCCAACCGTCTGAGCTTGAGTAACTTTTGGCAGATCATTTCACCTCTGAGTTATCACTCAAAAGGCAACGTGATTTCAAGGCTTGTTTCACTCCCACAAGCCAAGCTACAAAGAGGTGGGAGACTGTTCTTTATTTGCCGGTACAGGTGAGTTGGGGAGACAATCACAAACAGGAGAGTAAATAAGAGTATATTTGGGGCTTCCCCGGTGGCGCAGTGGTTGAGAGTCCGCCTGCCGATGCAGGGGATGCGGGTTCGTGCCCCGGTCTGGGAAGATCCCACGTGCCGCGGAGCGGCTGGGCCCGTGAGCCACGGCCGGTGAGCCTGTGTGTCTGGAGCCTGTGCTCCGCAACGGCAGAGGCCACAACAGTGAGAGGCCCGCATACCGAAAAAAAAAAAAAAAAAAAAAAAGAGTATATTTGACAGTTTGGGACTGCCGTACAGAAGCAGGTGGCAGACAGCCCGTGTAAATAACAGGTGGGAGAGAGCAGAGGACACCTGCAGGGGGCAGGCAGAGGAGTCCTGGAGGTCAGGGAGGAGCCAGGGTGTGAGCTAGACCTTGAAGGACAGGGGGTCTGGAAGGCAGAGGGAGGGCTGGGGAGGAAGGCTGGACCCCGGGAGGAGACACACAGAGCAATGGCCGATGTCCCCATGTCTTTTCGTCCTCCACAAAGTGTTGCCTGCCTCTAACATTTCATCTGAGTTATGCGAATTATACTATTTCACAATAAAGAAACGGAGAATGGAGGAAGTTCAAGGTCATACCACTGATGCGCAGTCTATAACCAAGCCTCCAGACAGTTCTCACTTCCAATTTGTGTCGTTTCCACTGCCTTGCAGCTGTTTTTCAAAAAAATAAGTCCTTATTTGTTTTGGATGCTGGATTCTAAGTGGCAACTGCAGCATCACGGGGTTCGGGCTGCTAAGACTCCCTCCTGTGCTGCAGCTTCCCACAGCTTCCCGCAGGCCACTGGACCACATCCTCTTCTCAGAGTCACCCTGTTCTGTCACTTCTGCGGCCAGAACTGAGGCTCTTGAGCTGGTCTAGGGAACACTTTTACATTTACACTCGGTTTCATCTCAGTTCAATTATTTTAGAAAAGGGCTATGTTGATTAATTCCCAGTTAGATCAAATTTGGCTGACTTTGCATTTTTAATGGGGAAATAATCACTGGGCTCAGTTTTGAGTGAGGTCCAGTCTGTGTCATCTCAAGTCTCTGCAGAGCCTGAGTTCGAATTCCTCCCTACACAGTGGGTCTCACTTTGTGTGCCCCTGAGAACCTCAGGAGCCTGTAACGGGCTAGGCTTTTCTTGGGTGTCCGTCAGTATCCATTCCCTGCTCCCTCTACCTTCCCTGCAGGTCACCAGGCTTTCTGGGTCCCACCCCAGCTCCGGGGCAAGGGTGGGGAGGGGGGTTCTCTTTGGTCTGATTCCAATCGTTCTTGGCATCATCTTGGGAACTGTTTCTGCCTTGGGGAAGCCACCCCAGACAGAATGAAAGGACTTGCTCTGCACGGCACCAGAAGAGATTCTCTCCCCTGCTGAATACGAGGTATGTGGCCCTGCCTCGTGACAGCAAGGTGAGCCGGTCTTAGAACAGAGCCGACAAGGTGGACCACAGAGTAGAGAGACAGAAGGAAGCTATGTCTTTGATGACAGTGTCATTAAACCACCGACTCAACTGAGCCTGAAAGCTGTCCTACCTTTGTACTTCTGGTTACATGAATAAGGTTGTTCTTATTGTTGAAGCCCGTTTGGATTGGGGTCTTTGTGAATTGCAGCCCAAAGCATCCTGAACTGATGCAATGCATTTTTTATTGAGCATCACAGGAGATCATGACCTTGGTGTAGAGAACTCTACCTAGGCTCAAACATCTCCCTGAGACCCTCTGCATCCAGCCAAACACATCCTCTTTTACTGTTTATCCTCGTCCTGCCTTGGTAAGATCCTGTACGGCAATGGCTGCCTTTAGTGGAGAATGATTTATAGCCCTTGACCAGGCGAGAAGCAGAGTCTGCTGACCACTACATGAACCTCTCCAAGTAGTGAAAGCAGCAGCTGATTACCTATCTCGTTGCCTTGTACAATCTTATTTGTTACGTTTCAAAACCCTGGTTCCACCACATCTTTCAAATGCATCTATGTTTCCACTTAAATAGCTTAAACTTCAAAGCCAGAGAAGCAGAAAAGAGGTTTGGGACTTGAGGGAGGGAGCCTGGGAAGGGATTATGGTTGGAGCGGATGAATGCCTGGGAGGAACGAGGTGCTCAGCAGGGCAAAGCCCATGGGAGGACCTGAGTTCAAGCCTTACACCGCCAGTGTAGGAGCGGTAAGATTTCAAAGTGGGATTCTCTTTCTAAATGCCCTTTGAACGCAGAAAAGAAGGTCTGGAAATAGAGCTGCAGGATGAATCAGGGAAGGTTTCCAGTGGAGGCGAGTGTTCAACGATTAGGGAATGCCCAGCTGTGCTTGGCATTGCAGGTACAGAGATGCGAGAGACACCCTCATTGGAGCAGCAGCCCCTTCTGATTCGTATCGTTGGCTTCTCCCTCCTCACCTGTCTCCGGGGCCATGAGCCACTTCCTTCTCCCCACGTGGCCAGCTCTGCGTGGACACCGACCAGCTTCGCATAGGCACAGTCCCAAAGGGTCTTATGTCACACCCGTGCCACACTCCTCTTGCACCTGCCCTGGACTTCTTTGTGGCTGCTGAGGTGTGAGACACCCAGGGGCACTCTGGGTCCACTCAAGGGCAACCCGGATGTGTCAAGAGTTAAAACTCCGTGGGGGGAATTCGACCACTGTGGGCTCCTCCCTCTTCCTTGCTATTCCTCCCAAACAGTTCAGTGACATTTCAGAAGATGACACCTCGAGATCCAGCAGTCGCCCTGGACACCAGCTGGTGGCCGGCTCAGTAACGCTCCCTGTGTGCGCCCCGCCCCCCCCTCCTCCCTCCTGCATCCCTGGATGTCACTTGCTGATGAAGAAAAGCCCGGAGGCCTCTGGCAGGCTCAGCTTTCCTGTCATCCAGGCTAAGACAGATGGCATGGGTGGGAAGGGACAAACCTTCATTTAATGAACAAGTATTTATTGATGCCCTACGACAGGCCAGGTCCTACGCTAAGTGTTAGGAACATCGAAGTGAACGAGACAGATGCTGTCCTTTTTTTATGGGGCTTATGTTGATAAAAAGGAAATTAATTATGTAGTTAATGATCTGTAAACAAATGTTTAACCTTACTAGAGATGTTAGGTGACCCCTTTCGTGACATGATTAATTTTTTCACCTAAAGGCTGTTTATTAATTCGGGTTTTCACTCTGGGGCATCCACATTAAAGCATCACAGCAACCAGAAGTTACGGGTGGGGGAAACAGTCCCAACTGGAAATGGAAACGGATGGCTTTGCCCTTTATACTTGAACTTTAAAGAAAGAGATGGCAGAGTAAGAGAGAGTTGAATATAGAGTTTTCAGACGAGGCCAAACATGGGCCATTGTGGCTGGGGTCTGAGGCTCAGCACAGCAAAGTCCCCCTCAGAGGGGAGCTGGGTCAGAGGACAGGGACCTGACAGCCTCTGTCACTCTGGGCTCTGATACTGGTAATTATGCATACTAACATGTGTACAAGAGTTTGAAATACAGCCTTGTGGTCAGAGTTCATGCTCTAAAACAAGACAGCTTGGTTGGAGTCCAGGCTCTGCCAGCTACTCGCTGTGTGATCTTGGGTCTGATTAATTAACCTCTCTGTGCCCCCGGTTTCTTCATCTATAAAAGGGAGTGTTAATAATAGTACCTATCTCCTGAGGTTGGATTGAGGAGTAGAAAAGACAACTGGGTGTAAGCTCTTAGCACAGAGGCTGGCATGGCAAGCCCTTGGCCAATGTTGGAAATACTTATTTGACCCTGGGGTCTATGTAAAGTTTTTGATTTATGCATTGGGACCAGTATCTATATTCTTTTTCATATTGTTTAGCACAAAAGAATATATATATTCTTTTTCATATTTTTCCCATTATGGTTTATTATAGGATATTGAATATAGTTCCCTGTGCTATACAGTAGAAACGTGTTGTTTATCTATTTTATATATAGTAGTTTGTATCTGCTAATTCCCAACTCCTAATTTATCTCTCCCCCAACTCCCTTTCCCCTTTGGTAACCATAAATTTGTTTTCTATGTCTGTGAGTCTGTTTCTGTTTTGTAAAAAGTTCATTTGTATCATATTTTAGATTCCACATATACGTGATATCATATGGTACTTGTCTTTCTCTGTCTGACTTCACTTAGTATGATAATCTCTAGGTCCATCCATGTTGCTGCAAATGGCATTACTTCATTCTTTTTTATGGCTGAGTAGTATCCCATTGTATAAATGCACCACATCTTCTTTATCCATTCATCTGTTGATGGACATTTAGGTTGCTTCCATGTCTTAGCCATTGTAAATAACAACCGGTAGTTTCTTAAAAGTTAAACATATATCTACCCTATGACCCAACAATTCCACTCCTAGGTATTTTTCCAAAGAAGATGAAAATATATGTTGACAGAAAGACTTATACGTGAATACTGACAGTAACTTTAGTCGTACTAGCCCAAAACAGAAAGCAGCCCAAGTGCCCATCAACAGGAGAACGGGTAGGTACATCGTGGCGTATTCTTACAATGGTATAGACTCCTTAACAGTAAAGGAAGGAATTGTGAATATACTCAACAACAGGGTAAGTTGCAAAAACATGGTCAAAAAAAGAAGACATAATACATAAGCATCTATACTGTGTGATTCCATTTATATCAGAGTTTCTCAACTCAGGGGACATTTGTGATGTCTGGAGACATTCTTGGTTGTCACAGCTAGAGGTGGAGGCTGCTATCGGGTAGAGGCCAGAATGCTGCTAGCCATCATCCTACAATGCACAGGACCGCCCCCCCACAACAAAGAATCATCTCACCCCAATGTAAATAGCGCCAGGATTGAGAAACACTGATGGAGATGAAGTTCTAGGACAGGTGAAACTAATGAATGGTGATAGACATCAGAACCGTGGTTCCGATTGCTACTGGGGAGAACTGAGTGGTAAGAGGCATGGTAGAAGTGTGGGTTAGAGCCTAGAGGACAGATTTGTCAAAATTGATCAAACTAGTGACTTGGGATGTGTGCATTTCACTATATGACAACAGTACCTCAATAAAATTTAGATAGACACACACACACACACACACACATGCCTCTTGCCCACCTGCTGAATTAGGCTTTCTGGGGTGGGCATAAGATTCTGAATGTTGAGTGAGTGTCCCAAGTGATTCCTACATATGGCCAGCCCAGAACCTGTCTGTGGACCTGTAGTTAGGATCCACTGGTCTCTGGGTCAGTGTTTCTCAAACTTTCCTTCCAAAGCAGCACCAGAGGCAGACAAAGGTAACACGTACTCCAGAGAATGGGAAGTCTTCTGGTGTAATTGGGATTCTTTCTTGAAATCTCCAGTTCTATCTTAAAGTTCATGTGACTTTTTGTATTTGACTCCATGTTATTGTTTTAGTATTAAAATGTTTTAAATTACCATCAGGACAGAAAAGTTTCGCTTATTTATTTTGTGACTTGGGATATTTCACAGGACACTGGCTAGTACCACATTCCCTCTGCTCCCCAACACACACACATACACACACACACATATACATACACACACACACACACACACACACACATGCGTGCTCTAGTGGAGAAGCAGGACTCTTTCTTCCTATGTTGGACAACATGCAATAAATCAAGCTAGAAGTTAACTGAGAAAAACAGTCATTTTTCTTCCAGGGAAGGACCAACTCCTAGAGTCTGTGTGAACAACCATCTGTCCAAATTTTCATTCCAACTGTATAGATAACTCCTGTAAAGAGAATTTGAAGTGCAGCTATAGAAGCTCTTAACAACCCAAAGCCTTGATCCTCTCTGCCCATTCCCTCTGTGGAGCATCCTTGCACACACCTACAACTGATTGAACCTTCTTGGCTAGCAGGACACTTGTTCATGACCTTGTATTGGTCAGGGAAGACCACCTGCTATGTAACAAACAACCCCCAACTTCAGTGGCTGAACACAATAAAAGCTGATTTCTCTCAGTCTTAAAGGGTCTGCTGGCTGTTCTCCAAACTCAGAGTCCTCCCAGCCTCTTCCATCTTGTGGTTCTGCCCACCTGTGCCCTGTACTGTTCCAATATGAGCTCACTGAATCCTCATAATAACCCTATCAGGAAGTGCTGCTATGATCAATCCCATTTTACAGGTCAGGATGCACAGCCAGCTAGTGAGTAGTAGAGGCAAGGTTCAAACCCGGGCTGGCTCTCTGCAGAGTCCTCTGTTTACCCGCTCTGTCGTGCTTCCAGCCCTTTCCCACCTCCTCACATTTGTAGTCATCCTTTACTGTTCACCCACGATTTGTGCCCCTTAGACTGTTGCTTGGGCCACTGGCTGGCCCCGCCACCCCTTACTCTGCCCCTGCGTGCCCTTTAGTCAGAGGAAGAGAGTTGAAGTGCTGGTTCCACACTTCGATGTATAGAAATTTCACCTGGGAGAATGTAAAAATCAGCTTCCCAAGTGCCTCCCCTGCCTTGACTCAGAGGTCTTAGGTGGATCCTAAAGAATCTGTGTGTCTAAGAAGCTCCCTAGGGTGACTGTGACACAGGTAGTCCCTGAGACTCACGTGGGAACGCCCTGGTTTTGGGGAGGTCCTAGAATGCCAGGCAGGGTAGATGGAGAAACGTCCTCTTGTGTGGTGAGCTGCTCACAGGCACGACCTCCTTCTGTCACGTCCTCTCAGCTACCCACAGACAGTTCAATGATGATTGATGGAATCAATGCGTGGATGGCTGGTGAAGGAGGGTGGGTGGTGGGGCAATTAGTGTAATAATAATCACTATGATGGAGACCAGCGAAACACGAGACAGAGTGCATAGAAGCACACCAAACTTTGCCCAGGGAAGGGACAGGGTGGGGTGGGGTGTATAATGGGAGGAGAATTTCATAACGGTTCAGAGACTCTGACTTTTGGTTGCTGCCCCCCAGCCCCGCCCCGAAGCCCGGGCAGCAGTTTGACAGGTGCAGAAGTGGGGGAAGGGCTTCCTGGGTCAAGGCAGCCGCATGAAAGTCTGCAGTGTGTTCAGAGAACAGCGGGTATCACCAAAGCTTAAAGCCCTGCGAGAAAAGGAGGGGCAATGAGTGTTGCCATTATCCCCATTCTTCTGGAAGACACAGAATTCAAACGCAGATTTTAAAAACTATAATTCCACAACTATAATTGCTGGAAACCACACAATGGCAAGATCCCACCCAGAGAATCTTGTAGGTGGTGCTGCATTGACTCCACCAGTTACATCACAAAGCCTGAAAGGGCAATATGGCCACCATCTCTCTACCACTTCCTCTGCACCTGATGCTCTGCAAAGCGCAACAGACTTTACTGCATTTGACCCTCACACAACCCTAGAGATAAGTGCCCGCTGTTTTCTCTTTTCTATACCCTAGTGTTAATAAATAAAAATAACTTAATTCCTTTCTCAACAGAGGAGGAAGTTGAGACTCAGAGACATTGAAACTTGTCCAGGATCCCACAGCTAATGTATGAGAGCTCTAGGCATGGACCACGAGTCCACCACAAAGCCAGTGCTGCTAAATGACATCCCACAACATGGTTCCCTGCGGACTATGTCTCTGGATACCAGCCATAAACTGGTAAAAATGGAAACGTCCAGATCATTGCACTTGATGTGCTGTCACATCTCACATCATTAGATTGATGACCCCATGCCCCTCCCCACCTGGTAGTGGTGTAATGACCTGCCTGGGTGTTTGGGCATCAGCTTTGTTCCTGCTCTCAGTTCTGAATCTGGATTTGACATTCCTTGTGCAGAAATGTGTTTCACTTGTGACCTGAGCTACGATAAGTTCAAGACTATGTTATAACCTAATCAACACTTGTCAGAAGCGTTGTTTCAAAGCTAGGTTATTTTAAAGGGGCACAGAAAACTCCCCTGGTCAGTAAACTGGGGCTCAAACCCAGCCTTCCCTCCCCATCTATCCATCCTTATCCTCCCATCTCCAGCTATCATAGCACGGCTGTTGACAATGGGTTTCATCTCTGAGCCAAGTCCCTCAACCAGCCTTTAACTTTTAAAATTCCACTGCCCCCTCCACTGTATTGGTTCACTAGAGATTTAAAATTTTTTTTAGGGACTTCCATGGTGGCACAGTGGTTGCGAGTCCGCCTGCTGATGCAGGGGACATGGGTTCGTGCCCCGGTCCAGGAAGGAAGATCCCACATGCCGCGGAGCGGCTGGGCCCGTGAGCCATAGCCGCTGAGCCTGCGCATCCGGAGCCTGTGCTCTGCGACGGTAGAGGCCGCAGCGATGAGAAGTCCGCGTACCGCAAAAACAACAACAACAACAAAAGGTTTTTCTTTAAACTGAGTCCATGTGTAGGAGGAGGATCTCAGCCCTGTATCATCATCAGTTTGGATAAGATAGGAACACACTTGCTTACTTGGTATTGGTCTCATGGTCTTAAGCAACAGTGTCCATTTGGACATTTTAGAATTTTTTTCTCAGTTTCTGATTTATGGGAGCCATGTTTTTAATGTAAGACAGGCAGTTTGGTATTAAAGGTTGGAAAATATGGTTATATACCCTTTTGACATTGAATTCAGGATCTTGTTTCGGAATAGTTACAGGATTTCTTGATTCTATGATGCTTGGATAATTGATGAAACCATTGACAAAAGCAACAATTTCCAACCTTGTTATTATGCCAGTGTACTACATATGATGGCTGAAGTACTGATATTTGATAGTTTCTGACTCATTTAAAAATTGATTAGAGCACATTCAGGGTTTCTCTTATAACAATACCTCTTTCACACATTTGTGTTCTAATACACTTTTCTGAGTGGGAGAGAAAGGAGATGAATTCTGCAGAACCCGTCAAGTATGTGAATAGCACCCATCAAAGGTGATTCAGCTCTGAAAAAACGTGCAGAAAACCACTAAGTGAAGACTTCCTTCCACTCATGTGTAGACATTTGGAAAGCACATCAATTTCTAACCAGTGGTATAAAAAACTGCCAAGTTGTAAAACGAGCCTTCACAACAGGACAGTGATTGTTTAACTAGATTCTCCTTATATTTTGGTTTTAAGCCAAAACCCTCCAATTAACCAACCTTCAGATTTCTGCCCAAACAGAAATCAGCACACACTTGTTGCCTGCTAACTATGTAGTCAACCACCCTACGTACCACGGAATAATTCTCTGCCCTTGGGAAGTTTACCATCCAATGGTGGAGGTGAGATAGTCCATAAATGGAAATATGAGGCTCTGATGCTACAACTCTTCTACCCTCTGCCCATGGCAGACATGACTAATCGATCAAAGTGTTCTTTCCTGCTGTGATCAGACACAGCTTGTTCAGCTCAGGGATCCAGGAAGCCACTACCAATTAATAAGAATTGATATGTAAGATGAAAGCTATTTGCTCCTCCTGATGCATACTTTACAAAAGGGAAATAAGTAAAGAAGGCAGAATTAAAAGGCCAAAGGTCTGGACTCTGTGCTACAGAAGACCTAAAGAGGAGTTCCTCAAAGTCAGTGAGATCAGAGAAGGCTTCCTGGAGAAGCAGCTTCAGCCCAACATTCAAGGATAACTATGGAGAGGAGAGGCAGAGGTATCTCAAATGGAGAGAAAGGCAGCAGCCTGGGTACAGAGGGGAGCATGCTCAGGGTGTGGTGGGTCTGGCAAACCAGCTGAAGAGAAAAGTTGGGGCTGAGGGATGGATTTGCAAAGGAATGGTGAGGCCAGGCTGTGAAGACTTCTCCCAGGTAGTAGAGTTGACAATGCTTAGTGGTGGAGCGACGTGTAGGGAGAAGGAAGAATCCAAGAGAGCTGCATCAATGAAAAGTACCTCCATTATTACCTCTCGGGTCTCTTTCTTTTTCCAAAAAAAACAATCCCTGAGTGTCATTGGATGTCTACAGTCACAGCAATGTTTGGGCAACAGATTGGTTCTTCCATGTGACTTTCTTTTTTTTTTTTTTTTAATTGAAATAGAGTTAATTTACAATGTTGTGTTCATTTCTGCTGTAAAGCAACATGATTCAGTTATGTATATACTTTTTTTTTTTTTTTTTTTTTTAATTCTTTACCATGGGACTTTCATGGAGATTTCAAGGAAGGGACAGCCACTAGGGGGCTTCTTCTAATATTCTCTTCCCAGCTGTCACTTTGGCTGACTCAAAACTGGTGAGTATCATCCCTAGATGTAGCTGTTCCTTCTCTTAAATGGGATCCAGATCTATTGGATTTCCCTTCTGCGTGACAAGGGCCAACATTCGAGCAGTCTACACAATGTTGTCACAAAATACGATTAGATCATGGAAGGTCCATAATATCAGAATATTTGACTCCAATTTACTATAAAGGTCAAATATTTCTCCTCAGCTCATTTCAAGCTTCAAGCCCTGAAGCTTCCAACCCACAGGTGTGTCTGTTTGGCAAGCACGTATTCAAAACTTCGAGAGGGGCAAAGCACCATACTAGATGCTGGATCAAATGAGAAAATGGGCCATGACGTCAACAATACCCTCCCTTGCCTCCCCATCCTTTCCCTGATGCCACGTGGTGAAACTCCAGTGGTGGATGAGCCCCGCTAAACCATGATGTTGCATCAAATAGCCCTGTGCTGCAAGAGCGTCACCTAGACGGGGTGGATGGTTCCAGGATCAATTCATGATCTCCAACCTTAAACTCAGTCCTCTCCAGAAATCCTGCTGTTTCCCTAACTTCTCCCTCAAGTCCACATTCTGGAATTTCTCTCTCTCCTCTGACTTCCTTCATAGAGAAAAAGGAAACCAAGAGAACGGAAGCCCCTTAGCGTCCTGTTAAGACACAGCAACCTGCCCTTCCTCTCCAGACAGATGCTGTGCGCGTCCCTGTTCTGTGACACTGCAGGAGGTGTCTCCCACTCTCCCTCCCTCCAGGACCAGTCCTTCCATCAGAGCCTTGCGCCCCATCTGCCCATGTGGGGGCCTTACACTAGCTGTTTCTTTTGTTTTAATCTCTCTCTCCCTCTCTCTTGAATGCTCATCCTCTCTTTCAACTGGCTCTTTCCCATCAGCTTTCAACTGTGCTCAATATTCCTTTGACCTCTTTTCCCCTGCTCAGCCCCAGCCCTAGCCCTCTCCACCCCTTTGCAGTCATGCATCTCAAAAGAACTGCCTATACTCAATGCTGTTCTCATTCCTCACTTTCCAGCCACTCTGCAACACTTTCCCAGAGGCCCCGTCAGCCCACTGAAGGTCACTGTTGGTCTCCAAGGTCACTGGTAAACTTCACTGTCTCATTCCTATGGTTTTTTTCAGTCTTACCTTATTTGAGTTCTCAGTGATTCCCTTCCTCTTCAAAAGTTTTTCTCTTGTTATTGTTATTATTTTGATATCACATTCTCCAGGTTTTTCTCCTTCCTCTCTGGCCACCCCTCCTTGTCTCATGAAATGTTGGCGTCCTCGGCACTTGTTCTTAGGCCCTCTTCCCTCTCATTCTGCACTCTTCCCAGGCGGTCTCAGCCACACTCATGGCTGTGGTTGCTATTCCCCAATATATATCACAGCCAGACTGTGAGCTCCAGACCTGTGGAACCACCAGCACAATTGACATCTTCATGGAGATAGCTCGAAGGCTCCTCACACTTGCCCTGCACAAAGGTGAACTCATGACTTAAAATCCATGGCCTCATCCTTGTTTCATTGATTGCAACCACCATCCTAAGTGAAACACTTAGTGTCGTCCCTAACTGCTGTCTCTTCCTGAAGCCCACACCCAAGCCTCTCTCCAAAGTACTGCCACCATCATAGTGGCTCAAGCCATCATGGTCTCTTTCCAGGGTTTCCTTGGTATCCGCATTTCTACTCTTTCCCCACCCAAAAGGATGTTGTCACGGCCTAAATCTGACCACGTCGCATCTCACTTAAGACCTTTCAGTAGCTTCCATTGCTCTTGGGATAAATATCCAAATATTAATCGTGTCCCAGAAGGTCCTGTGTGGTGCTCTCTGGCCTGACCCACCTCGCTAGCTTGCAGTCACTCCCTCCTGTGCCCTCTGTGCTCTACCCTCTTTGACCTGCTTTCAGTCCCTCCTAAGTGATATTTCTTCTTTCCACAGGACCTTTGCACATGCCCTATGCCTAGAAGACTTCAAACGCTCATCCCCAATACCTTTACCTAGTAAATGGAACTAACTGTATGCTACAGGGGTGTGTAAGACAGTCCATCTGGTGTATGGAATTAAATTACAGAATCTCATTTTATAATTTATTTTTGCATTATTGTTTTAAAAGGGCCATGTTTGTGCATGTTTTATGATGGACACAATATATTAGTAGAGCGATATGTATACATAATATGAAGCCTACGTATGCTTCACAAAGAATTAAGTATACACGTATAAGGGATACAAGCTCAAAATGTTTTTACTTAAGGGAGTCTCCTGTTAAGATTGGAGCACTAATGAGTTATCACTTCTTGAGAGAACTCTTGCTTCCCTTACCACACCTAATACAGTTAGATTTATATTCATCTGTACGACGGTGTAATGAAGATCTCTACCTGTAGAACATGAGCTGCAGGAGGTCAGGGATGTTGTCTGCCCAGTCCCTGTGGTGTCCCTATTGCTAACTCAGTGTCTTGCACGTAATAGGTCATCAAGAAATATTTTTTGAATGAATGAATATCCTAGAAGTGTAATGTTCATGCCCACCCTTCCCATCCCAACAGAGGGCTTTCATTTTTCACATCTGGAATACTTTTTATGAACTCTCTCTTTCCTATGCAATGAACATACAGACAAGTCATTGCTTTGGTAAAGGATAAATAAGAAAAGGATTCAGAGATACCTAAAATATACTCTGAGTAGTGACTGGTGCCGACAGTGTTGGGTGCTTTCAAAAGCATTATATCTATTAGTCTTTAATACTACTGTAGAGAATCTTATTGTTATCACCTCTGTTTTGTCGATGAGGAAAGTGGGATTTGGAATGGTCAAGGTCATTTAGCTGGAGGTTGAATTCACACTCAGGTTTGGGATCTAAGTCTAATTTGCTTCCTGTTATATCTCAGTGGCTTGATCCTGAAATGAACATTTTCATTCTAAGAGGTAATTTCCTCTTTTGAGTCGTCTCAAAAAACTAGATTGTTCTTACCTAAAACTAATACTGGTGGGTATCCAAAAAGAAACACAAGTCTACCATGTAGCGGTTACCGATGGGATACCTATGCTCCTGTTCATTCCTTTCCGTCCTTTGTCTCTGCAATTTTTTGTAATGAGGCTGTCACACAAAGGGCAACAGTCCTGTTGCTACTTGAAGGATCCGTCCCACTTGCAAGGTAAGAGACGGGCTTATTAGATGATGCATTTGCAGGGAATGTGTCAAAATGCCCTGAGACCACGTTGACATTTTCCCACGGAGTTTCGTCTCTTGACTACCATCACTGCCTTCACTGTATGTACGTCTCTGGTATCGTTGCTCTTTCTTTGTGAACAGATGGTGCTGGAAATAAAAACACATTCTAAGATGCTTGGGGAGTGCACTGTGAGAAGAGGTGGAGGGGAGGCGGGATCTGAAACACGGAATGAGCTTAGAGCTCTCTGAAGTTATTCTAAGCTTCATTCTGCAGCTGTTTCCAGCAAGTCTTCTAGTTGCCCAACCAAACTGCTCTTCCCCAACCCTCTCTTCATCTTCAAATGCATTCCTCTCCAAAACATCATTCTTTTTTCTTTTTTTGGCCGCACTGCATGGGATCTCAGTTCCCCGACCAGGGATTGAACCCACGCATGGTGGTGACATTGCTGAATCCTAACCACTAGACCATCAGGGAACTCACCAAAACATCATTCTTAATTCTGTTTGAAAAGCAAAGTCTTCACTCTCCTGCCTCAGTAACTTACATCCCTCTCATCAGGCCACTCTTAACAGCAAGTCCAAAACTACGTGGTTTA
This sequence comes from Aethalodelphis obliquidens, assembly GCF_003676395.1. Taxonomy (NCBI): domain Eukaryota; kingdom Metazoa; phylum Chordata; class Mammalia; order Artiodactyla; family Delphinidae; genus Aethalodelphis; species Aethalodelphis obliquidens. The sequence goes on along the minus strand of NW_020837958.1, from coordinate 4,649,504 downwards.
TAATGATTTTCCAAGTAAAACGTGGTCCCCCCAGGGTATTATCTCATTGGTCTTTGCAACGGGAGATTTTTTAAACTGTCTCCAATGTCAGCTGCAGGAACAGAGGCTTGAAGGGAGGGAAACCAATACAAAGTGAAGCCACCACGCCCTCCAGGCTTGTCTTGATCCCATGCGGTGTCACTGAAGGTGAGCACAGGGATTCTTCCACAAGCTCAGCACCTTCCCCTGCATTTCTGTGCTTGTGATTTTTATTCTGGCTGCAAGCAGAGGCGGTGGCCCCATGAATCTCCTCCCCATTCATCTATCCATCCGTCCAATGACTCATGCAGTCATTCAACATTTCTCCTCACTTCTCTTGCTCTCTGCAAAGCCTGCTCAGTTTTTCTATGAAGGAAAAGTATGTGTTGGATTTAATGAGTGGAGGGTGGAGGGAGTCAGTGAAATATGTCAAGGTACCCTAGGGTCTCTGCCAGATGGACTGACTCAGTTTCACAGATTTTCCATGGGCTGCGCCTCCCCTTTCTCTCATTCATATATGCATATGTGCATATTCACATTTACACATGCATATGCACATAGTCAAACATGCAACCACCCCTCATTATTTGACTCTAATCTGCTCATGGAAACATGCTGGCTAGTGAATTTCAGAGAGCAGTCACTTGTATTCCACTATTTTTTTTTTTTTTTTTTATTCCACTATTTTAAATGGAGAAAATTACAATGCATTCCAAGTCCACCCAAAACCTCAATCAGCTTCCCAAAATACCACTGTGTATTGCTGCAATGCCCTTAAACACCATGTAAAACTCTCCCAGGAATGTTCTATAATATGAATCAATTAAAACACCCTTTGTTTAATTAGCACTTAGGGAACTCCTTGGTGGGAATGTTTGTGTGTGTGGAGTGAATGCATACGATAGGGGACCAAGGCTCCTCCTCCTGGCATCACACTGCCCTGATGATGCCAACATGAGGAAATGATGTTGAAAGGTAGTAAATAGCACTCCAATTGGACCTGGGTTTGTAGGGCCCCCAGGAACCTAGGTGAAGCAGATCGGGACCCATGAGGGACTAAAGCTTGGGGCAAAGAATGAGGAAGGTGACAGTGATAACATGCCCCATATTTAAAGAATGGAGTAGCAGGTGCAAATTTGCTGGGAGAGCAGGGGAGCCAGCACCGCTGCACACTCCACTCCTCTTGTGAGGCTCAGGAGCCATGACATGATTTCACGGGTGTGCCCATGTGGATTCTCTGTAACTGGCATTCAATACAGAGCAGAAATGCTCATTGAAAACGTGCAAGATACTGATGAAGATTTTAAAAATCAGAGTTTGGATTTTTTTTAAAAATTAAAAGCCTAGAAAGTACTTCACACCCACTAGGATGGCTATAATAAATAACAAAAAATAACAACAAAAAATGGCAAAATAATAAGTGTTGGCAAAGATGTGAAGAAACTGGAACTCTCACGCCTTGCTGGTGGGAATGTAGAAGGTGCAGTTGCTGCGGAAAGCAACTGGAGGTTCCTCAAAAAGTTAAACACAGAATTATCATAGGACCCAGCAATTCCACTCCTAAGTATATACTTGAAAGCATTGCAAACAGGTACGCAAACAAATACTTGTACAGGAATGTACATGGCAGCCCTATTCCCATAACCAAAAAGGCGGAATCAACCCAAATGTTCATCAACAAATGGACGGATAAACAAAGTGAGGCATGTACATATAATGGGTTATTATTCAGCCATAACGAGAAATAAACTCCTCATACACGCGACAACATGGGTGAATCTTGAAAACACTACGCTAAGTGAAAGAAGCCAGGCTCGAAACGTCACCGATTTTAAAATTCCAAATACATGAAACGTCCAGAAGAGGCAAATCCGTGAAGACAGAACACAGCCTGGTGGTTTCCAGAGACGGAAGGCAGAGAGAGAGAGGAACAGCATCTGCTTCATGGGGATGGAGTTTTCCTCAGGGGGAATAAAGATGTCTTAGAACTAGATGGAGGTAGTGACTGTACAACATTGTGAATGTACTAGATGCTACTGATTCGTATACTTTAAAATGGTTGACTTTATGTGAATTTCACGTTAACTTTAAAAAGCTTTGAAAGTAACTGTAGCCTTCGCACTGTCAGTACACAGGTCAGTGTCCCTCACGTAGGCCTTAATAAATGTTTGATACATAAATGAATAAAGCAATGGAGGAACCTGCCCATGGTCTGCAATACCCTGCTTGCCCAGGCTCCTGTCCACCTCCCAGCCTCATCATACACTGGGCATCCTTTCTCTCTGCCCTCCAGGCACACTGACTTCTCCCTGGGCCCTCCTAAGTGCTAGGCTGCCTCCTGTCCCAGGATGTTTGCACGGCCTCCTTCCTATCTGAAACCCCTCACACCCCTCTGCATTGCCCTGGTTAACTTCCCCTCCTACGCCAGCTCTCAGCTTGGCCATCACTCCCTCCAGGAAAGCCTTCCCTGACCTGTTCGCCTGTATCACTTCCACCTTACCCTCTCATAGCACCAGAATTTTCTCTTTAGGTCACTTGCCACCATCACACATTTTCATTGATCTGTGCTCTTCTTCTGCTAACTCTGGTTTCCCTCATTACAATGTAAGTTTCATGAAGGCTGAGAAAGGTCACTGTGTCATTGAGGAGGGGGCGGTTCCTGCATCCCCAGCCCCAGCACAGTACCCGGCACAGGTCTGCGCTCAATAAACATAATTGAGAGAGATGGGAGGAAGGAATAGATCTAGCTTTTTCATCTGTTTTCCTTTAGAAATCTCCTAACTCATGATTTCTTAACAAATTGGCTATAGGGGGCCCTTTGTATGCACGTGTGTGTTGATTCAGAATCCCTCAGTTCTCTTTTTTTTAATTAAAGCTTTTTTTAAAAAATTATTTTATTTTATTTATTTTTGGCAGTGTTGGGTCTTCGTTGCTGCACGCGGGCTTTCTCTAGTTGCAGAGAGCGGGGGCTACTCTTCGTTGCCGTGTGCAGACTTCTCATAGCTGTGGCTTCTCTTGTTGCGGAGCATGGGCTCTAGGCACGCAGGCCTTAGTAGTTGTGGTTTGCTGGCTCAGTAGTTGTGGCTCGCGGCCTCTAGAGAGCAGCCTCTGTAGTTATGGCACACGGGCTTTGTTGCTCCGCGGCATGTGGGATCTTCCCGGACCAGGGCTTGAACCCGTGCCCCCTGCATTGGCAGGCGGATTCTTAACTACTGTGCCACCAGGGAAGTCCGAGAATTTCTTAGTTCTTAAAAGCTGTTTCTGTGAAGCTCTTCTCCTCCATCCTCAAAGTGGGGTTTCCCGATGTGTGTTAGCAGAAATAAGCTCCGGACGTACTGGATGCAGTAATATCGAGGAACAAGTCGGAGATGAGCTGTTACTGGTTTGGGGGAAATTGTAGGTCAACAGCGTGGACAGGGCAGGGATCATCCACACATATTCTGATTCCTCCCTCTGGCGTCTGACTCTGGGACAGTCAGTCACTCTTTAACTTGTCTCTTCTTCTTTGTCTTCTGGGTCTGCTGCTTCTCCATCCTGCCAGTCTCTCCCCTTCCTTCTGCCTTCAACTTAAGCCCCTCTGATTTCTCGTCCAGGTGTTTCTTCCATTGTGTTCTGATGGGCTCTCTACTCCTCTTCTTGTACCCCAGATAATCCGGGCTAGTATCTGAAAATCTAAAAATGTCAAAAGATGCAGCAGTGGGGCTTCCCTGGTGGCGCAGTGGTTGGGGGTTCGCCTGCCGATGCAGGGACACAGGTTCGTGCCACGGTCCGGGAAGATCCCCGCGGAGCGGCTGGGCCCGTGAGCCATGGCCGCTGAGCCTGCGCGTCCGGAGCCTGTGCTCCGCGACGGGAAAGGCCACATCAGGGAGAGGCCCGCGTACCGCAGGAAAAAAAAAAAAAAAAAGATGCAGCAGTGCTTTCTGCTGGAATTAACAAAAGGTGCTAGTGAACCGTCAGTCACATGAGGAGAAGAGCCATGAACATGAATTATCTACATGCTGAACCAGAGGAGAAACTAGACAGGGAAAAAGATGTGACGGGTCTGGGACCTGCCACCAGGAAGGGATTGATGGACACAGACCAAAAGTCCACATTATGTATGTTTCAAAGGGCCAAGGGTTTCCGATGGGTGTGCACTCATCTCCTTGAAGTAATCTATGCTAATTTCTTGACGCAAAATTCATACTGTCTTCCCTGTTGCTAAGCGACCAGCCCAAACATGTTTACTGTGTAAATTTCTCTGGCGGGCCCGGGACTGCACCCAGTGCTGGAAGCATGGTGGAAGCAAGAGGCAGCAAAGACATCCAAAGCTTTGGGAAAGGTTTCTGCAGATCTTTGACCTGCAAAGATTCATACATTATAGACACTTTTATTTCATATCTGGGGAAACGCAGTGGCTCAAGTAAAATTTTGACTAGTTTTTTCTTCTAATCTTCAGCCTAGTGGTCAGACGTGTGGGCTCTGGAACCAGAATTCCTAAATTTGATTCCCAGCTCTGCCACTAAGTTACTTAAGCACTCTGTGTTTTACTTTTCCCATGTGTAAAACATAAGTAATAATTGTGCATATTTCATAGGGCTATTGTGAGGATAAAATTAATATGGTTAAAGAGCTTAGAACAGTGGCTGGCACACATAAAGAACTCAATAAATGTTAGCTATGCTATCACTATTCTTTATTATTCTGTGGAAACGGGTCTATTTTTTGTTTGTTTGTTTGTTTGTTTATATGAACAGGAAAGTTTACCAGCCAGGAGATCAGCTGAGAAATCAATTATTTAAAAGGACTGAGAATCCAAGGAGGTTAGACCTTACGGCAGTCCAGAGTCAAATCAGTTCCAGGAGTGGGGTTAGCAATTCATGTTGGCCTCCTGCGATCACTGATGTAGAGGGGAGGCCTTGTCAGAATAGCCAAAGAGAACTGGAGAAAGTTCTACTTTGGACCCATGGCCCCCCATACCTCGCCTTTCATGGTAGCACTGTAACACGCTTCACGACAACTGCTGGCTTTACTGTCTACCTCCCCACTTGCAAGGAACAACATGCACCTGTCTTTTTATTGCTGCATCCCAGTGCCTAGCATGTGTTCATTAACCTTTAGTGAATGAGCTTATTAGCTGATGAAATGCAGATTGGGGCTCTGATCCATCCTCACTCTGACAAGTCTGCATTCAGACAAGTGATCTGAGAGGATGTTGCTCCAGTGCTCCAAGGAAGAGGAAAACAGGTGGGAGAGTTAATCAGGCCACGCTGATATTCTCCAGTCCCTAGTCTGAAGGAGGAGGTGGCCACAGGCGTAGCAGAAGAAGGCAGACAGGGCCAGGGAGATGACGCATAATGGACCACAAAAAGGAGGGCCACGTCTCTTGATTATAGTCCCCAAATCATCCTGGTATTAAAAATACTGGCTTGACTGGGAGGTGGAAGGGTAAGCTGGGACGAAGTGAGAGAGTGGCATGGACATATATACACTACCAAATGTAAAATAGCTAGTGGGAAGCAGCCACACAGCACAGGGAGATCAGCTCGATGCTTTGTGACCACCTAGAGGGGTGGGATAGGGAGGGTGGGAGGGAGACGCAAGGGGGAGGGGATATGGGGATGTATGTATACATACAGCTGATTCACTTTGTTATAGAGCAGAAACTAACACAACATTGTAAAGCAATTATACCCCAATAAAGATGTTTAAAAAAATACTAGCGATACTAAATCAGCGTTCACAAACATTCCATCACAACTTGACAAATAATAAAAACTTTACTGAGTTATAACTACATACAGAAAAGTACACAAATCATAAATGTAGAGCTGGATAAATTTTCTTTCATAAAGTGGACACAGCTGTGTAACCAGTGCCACATCAAGAGGCAGAGCTTATAAACAAAAGCTGGGAAGCTCCCCGACTCTGCCCCAGTCATTACCTGCCCCCAGCGGAAACCCCAGACATAAATGGGCTTGAATTCAAATCTTGTGGAAATGGAAGCTTAACCACGTGCATTCTTTTGCATCTTCACTCTCTTATTCAGTGTTATGTCATGATATGATGATTTAACTCAAAATATACATTGAAGGGTTATCATGTGCCCGTTATCACACCGGCTATAGTCAGGGATACAAGGAAAATGAAATACACTCCTTGATCTTGGGGGTGTGGGGGAGGACTCCACTGTACATATGTTGTTTGATAAAAATACAGCATATGTTTAAATTATTTCTTAAAAACTTTGAATCTATTAGTGTTTGCTGTAGTCTGAATGTTTGTGCCCCCTTAAATCAAAGATGACACAAACAGATGGAGAGATGTACCACATTCCTGGATTGGAAGAATCAATATTGTGAAAATGTTAGGAGGTGGGGCTTTAATCCATTTTGAGTTTATTTTCGTGTATGGTGTAAGGGAGTGTTCTAATTTCATTCTTTTACATGTAGCTGTCCAGTTTTCCCAGCACCACTTATTGAAGAGACTGTCTTTTCTCCATTGTATATCCTTACCTCCTTTGTCATAGATTAGGTGGGGCTTTTGGGAGTGAGTAGGCCATGAGGGTGGAGCCTTCATAAGTACGATTAGTGCCCTTATAAAAGTGGAAGGAGAGAGCTCCCTTGCCCCTTCCATCAGGTGAGGTTACATCCAAAAGTCTAGGAAGCAGGTCCTCATCAGACACTGGATTGGCCAGAACTTTGATCTTGGACTTCCCAGCTTCTAGCTCTAAGAGAAATAAATTTTTGTTTATAAGCTACCCACTCTGTGGTATTTTCTTATAACAGCCTGAATGACTAACATCGTGTTCCATCAAAAGCCACTTCCCTTCTCAACTCTGCTGGAAGGAGGGTAGGATTTTATAGTTTGGTAGTAAGTAACATTGGGAGCTAGGAGCTTTTGACCACATAACTTCAAGGGGACAGCAGCAGGGTTACTCTGAGACTCATTTGAGAAGATTCATGTAAGCAAGGTAAGCACCAGATGGGAAGAAAAATCAGACCTGAAATGAAAGCTTTCTGACAACAGGACTGCAACTCGTGCTAAAGTGTCAGGGCACTGAGCCGTGGGGAAGGGCAGTTCACCTTACTTGCTCTGTAGTTATTTAAGTTCGTCGAAAGGAGGGCTTCCTCTGCAAGGACCCAGAAATGCTGTGAGTGACATCCTGTGCAGATGAGCATGAAAAGGAAATTCTGGGGGAAGGAACCAATGGGTCTGGCTGCCTCTTGCTAAGAGATGCGGCAGCAGCGGTGAAGCGAAGATGATTACACACACACACACACACACACACACACACACCCCGTGTCTGCCTCTCTGCTCTGTCTCCTGGCTCAAGCATCCAATAATCACTGCATAATAACCGAGCTTTGAAAGACGGGCTGACCACAGGGAGGGAGGTCCCAGGTGATGCTACCAGATCACAAGGACAGCGTAGTGAAACTGAATCCCTCTCCTCCCTGGCAAGGCTGCACGCAGGTGAGGCTGAGGGATTGTGTAAGAAGGCAGGATAAAGGGTTCACAGTGTATATTTCAGAAAAGCCAAGAAAAATAATGAACTGAAGCTAGCTGGAGGCATGAACAGCGGTGACTGAGGGTTTGCACCCTCTGCCACCTCCCACATGGTGGAGATGCTGGATGGATCCCTTCAGCTGTCTGGAGAAGAACGTCTGAAAAGCAGCAAATAAAAGACACAGGACTACGACAGTACATCTAATAAAATCAGTTGGGGAAATGGTTATCTGTGCGCCTCTTTATTCTTTCATTAGATAATAGGATCTAGCGGGGGATTTAATAAGTACATAATTTAGAATTAGAGGTGAGCGTAAATGGTATCATAAAGCATCTGCAACAGCTGTGATGTGCTCTGAAACTATCCGTGATTTCCGTTGAGGACCTGGTCACAGATATGGCCAATATTCCTGTGGTGTGTTGTTTATACTCCTACTTACAGAAAATGCTAAGTTTCATGTAGACGTTAATGAAAAGAAAGATACAATTTCTTCCTCTCCAAGACCAAGAACCCCTTACAGTATAGCTACAGACTCCTTGTTGGGGTCCGTGGACCTCAGGTTAAGAACCCTCAGGGAAAGCTTCAAAGTTCTTTTCAAAATCACTACAATTCATGACCAGAAATTGGACTCCCAGGCATGGCCAACAAATCCAAGGAATTTTTCCAGCAACCACAATCAGCGACTTAGAGAGACACGGGCGGTCACTCTATATCCCAGAGAAATCCCAGTGGCTACAGGAATCTAGAACACTCTTCCCCAGCCCCCATGCCCTTTCTGTTTAAGGAACATCTTCAGAGAGCCTTCCTTACCTGACTCTCCTCCTCTCTGTCAACATGTGCCACGCCCATCGCCCTGCTGCCATCTGCCACCCCTAATACCCACCTCCTTTACTTTTTTTGAAATGTCCACATAGTGTCTTTTCTCTGTGTACTTTATCTGGGTCAGCAGCTGAATCAGTCTGAGCACAATGGTAGCCAAAACGACATTGTGAGACCTCAATTTCATCACATTCACACCTACACATTCAGCCCCAGGGGCCCAAATCCTTGTCACTGAGGGAACCGAGTGAGGGATGTGAATGGATGGGTCTCACGTATCAGCAAATGTTTATTGTGTCCCTACGAGCTAGCCCTGGGTTGCACAGGGACTGCAAAATGCATCCACATTTTAAGAAATAACCCAACGGCTGGGCACTGGGATGCCTTTATTTGTCAACAATTGCTTATTGGCACCTACTAGGTTCCAGACACTGAGCAGGTGCTGGGAATAAATATTGGACAAGTGAGCAGATACGAAAAATCCCATCCAACCGTCCCAAGTGCTACAAAAGAATTGGGAAGGAATGGTATGGAGAACGTAATGGGGGCGGGAGGGCTCTGTTACATGTGGCCGTAGACAAAATCCTCCCTGAGGAGGTAAGATCCTAACAGAAAGAGACCTAAAGGATGAGAAGGAGCTATCTGTGTGAAAAGCCAGAGGAAAATGGGAAGGGTTGATGTCTTCAAGAAGGATCAAAAAATCCAGGGAAGCTGAGACGGCCCGTGAAGCGGGCACCTGGCCTGAGCTTGGCTGGGGAGGTAAACACCTGCCACATCGAGTAGGTGAAGGAGTGCAGTGGCTAACAGCGCGGACTCCAGAGCCAGACCAGCTCGACTAGGATCCGGCTCTGAAACTGCTCGAGCTGTGTGGCCTTGGGCAAGTCACTCGCCCTCTCTTTAGCTTTTTCAGCTTGACGTTGGGCTCATCATATATGTCCTTCATCGAGTTGCTAAATGCATTAAGTGTAAAGCACTGAGAACGGAGCCTGGTGCAGAGTACGTGCCAGGCTCCAGTTTGCTGCGTTTGTTCCAAGCTCAGTGAGAACTTGTGGAGGATTTTAAGCCAGGGAGACACGTGATCTGGTTTGTCTTTAACAGATCATTGGCCATTGCGTGGGCTACTGGTCCTCAGTAAGACAAAGAGTTGGAAGGGACCCCGGAGGTCACTTACACCAACACTGTCCGCAGCGGTTCTCTCTGGGAAGGGGAGGAGACAGTGCCTGAAGAGCCATCACTGTGAAAGGCAGACGCATGGCTGTCCCTGAAGCGTGCCGGATGGGAGAGGAGGTTGAGGACCCAACGTCTGGAGAAGGGCTCATCCAACACCCCCTCCTCCGCCCTGTGCCCGCCTGGAGTGGGTAGCCCACTACTCCCATTTCAGATGGTTCTGGGTCCCACATCCCACTGCCCATTGTCTCCTGTTCTTGCCGGTGTCAATGTCACTTTTCTCGGATCGTAAGTGTGTCAAGGACAGCAGCCATTTCTTTCTACACTCAATGACTGACACAGGCCCCGAGCAACTGGGTCTGAGCTTTTGAATAATTAATTGGCAAAGGGAAGGTGGAATCACAGCTTTATAGTGCCTCCCCTGGAACTCTAAGCTCTGGAAGGAATCTAGAGGGCCTTGGGAAGTCATTAAGTCACCCCCTGCCCTAGGGCCTGCCTTCCTCCAGTCCTTCCAGCCATACTTCCTTCCGGGTCTCCAGAGGACATTCTGCACTCACCACCTTGGGAATGTGTCCTGGAGATCGCAGCCCATGTAGCGCTGTCCTTCCAAACCTTTCCCAGACCCCTTCTGCTGCTCTATACAATGGGGACACCACCCATTTCCTGCCCAGAGAGGCTCTGGGGACAAGCTGATGCATGGGATAAAAGCCCTCCTGTCTCCAGGGGCATCTCCAGACACACCTTCGGGGAGGTCTCAGCTACTCGCTCAGTCTGGCTGGAGCTGAGACCTGCCAGGACAGGGTGAGGGTCCTCCAGGCCCCTCCATATTCATCTGCCTCTCCAGACCCCAGGCACACCCAGCACCACTGCCCCTCCCCAGCTCCCACTGCAGCGACAGCGGCCGCCTCCTCTCTGGATTGTGGTGGATTTCCCCCTTCTCGACTCTGTCAATGCTCTCCCTGTGCCAGCCCGCAACTGGCCCCCTGTCTTCTCTCTCACAGACCCCCTTCTTCTTCCCCCCAATTCGAGCTTCTCATTCTGCACATTCCCTTCTCAGTCTCCCCTAACCCTCACCGCCCGCTCCCCGGGCCCTCTCACAGCTTCCCGGTCTTATCACTCCTCCCAGATCCCCACGCTCGCCTCCCAGCCCCCAGCTCCCCTCCCAGTCCCATTCCCATCCAAGCCCGCTTCCCTTTTCCCTCCCATGCCCGCCCCTTTAGCGCTCGCTGTCCCGGTTCCTCTCCTGTCCCCCCGAGCCCCCCATACCCTTCATTATCCTCCCCAACCCCTCCTCCACCCCCAGGCCTTCAGGACGGCCCCCCCTCCCACCCAGGGTCCCCGAGCACGTCCGCGGTCCCCACACCCCGCCATGCTCTATCGTGCAAAGAACGCCGACCATTCCCTGCCACCCACTCCCCCGCCGCTGCCGGGGAGACCCCACCCGGCCCGGGGAGACCAAGGCGCCGCCCCCTCTCACCTGCTGGGACCGGAGCACGCCAGGCTTCGCCTTCTCCGGATCGGGGTCCAGGTCCCGCTGCAGCACTCCCTTCTTGGGGTGCATGTGCCGGCACAGGCAGGTGACCCCGCACAGCGCGAGGATGCTGGTGGCCGTGCCCAGCGTGGCACCCAGAGCGATCACGGGCACCGACAGCACCATGGTGCCCGCTCCCCGCGCGGGGCTCGGTCCCGCCGCCGCGCACCTCCCGGGCCTGGGATCCGGGCGCGCCAGCCGCTCTCCAGCCGCCGGGGGGGCGGGGAGGGAGGGCGGCTCGAGGACGTCAGAGCAGGAGGCTGGACCCGGAGCGAGCTGGTGCGCCCGCGCTCAGCTCCGCGTCAACCAGCATCCCTCCCCTCCAGCATGTGACCAGACCCCCGACCCTAACCGGAGCCAGGGCCGTTCAGGTGGAAGGAACGTGAGGGTCGTCTCGGGCCATCCTTCACGCTTTACGTAGAAGGACACTTGGGTCCCAGAAGGGCAGGAGCTGGCCAAGGTCACACTGTGCGTTAGGTTAGCAGGGAAACCGGGGCTCAAACCCAGGCCTGAGACTCCGTCCGGGTAGGGGGTCGTTTTACCAGACTGCTAACCCTTTGTTCACCCTCTCTGGCCGAGGAGGCTGGAAAATCAACAGGAGCTTTTTCAAACACACAAAGCTGGAGATTTCCTTTCTCCCGGACTTGCCCTATGTTCACCACCAGGGAGAGGGGCTGTACCGCATCCTGGTGGAGATGACTGCAATGATTCTCTTCACATCTGCACTTCCTTTAGCCGTGACCCGGTACTCTACCATTATTACCTAATCAGATTTGCAGATATTCTCATCTCCATTTACAGATGAGGAAGCCAGAGGCTCAGAGGGGATGTGGGGTAGCTAGAAAAATCCAGTCATCCTGAACCCAAACTCAGGTGTGCAGATTCCAAGTCCACAGGCCACCCTCAAGGAAGGACTTCTCTTAGAATGATAAAAGAGTATCGCATGCAGCAGCTCGGAGTACACACGTTGATTCAGAGAGGGGGAAAATAAGTGAGCTTAGAGTGAGGGGAAATTAGAATTCCAGGCATGAGGAGGACTGTCTAAAATCACAAAACAGGGATTTCCAGTGTTTTTCATTGTGCAGGGTTTCATTTAAGTCAGCAAGCATTTGCTGCGAGTCGGCTGTGCTCTAAGCATGCCGGACATGCGTGAGGAGGAGTGGAGGTGATTTCATTTGAAACAGGGCTCTCAACTTCCCATGAAGCTGATGACTCCCAAATCTATGATCATTCCAACCAAACCTTTTCTGCTGAGCCCAAGACATGACCACCATCTGGTACCTCCCAGCGTTTATCTACTTCTGCAGAATAAACCCATGACGTGGCAGATAAACCCAAGAACGATTCTTTTGTGACTTCTCATGTTGACTGGGCTCAGCTGGGCGGTTTTGCTACTCAACTTGACATCTTCTGGGACATCCAAGATGGCAAGCAGTAGGTGCTGGCTGCTGCCCAGAGCACAGCTGGGCTGTGTATTGAGCACTTGTGTTCTCCTCCACGTGGCTGGAGCTTCTCACAGCATGGCAGCCAGGTTCTAAGAGGAAGGAAGCAGAAGCTGCCAGTTCCCTTAAGATCTGGGTTCAGCAGTCCTAGAACACTGTTTCTTTGGTCAAAACAATAGTCTCCTTCTAATCCTTTCCCTACAGGGCATCAAAAAGGATGTTTCTGGGGCTTCCCTGGTGGTGCAGTGGTTGGGAGTCTGCCTGCCGGTGCAGGGGACGCGGGTTCGAGCCCTGGTCCGGGAGGATCCCACATGCCACAGAGCGTCTGGGCCTGTGAACCATGGCCGCTGAGCCTGCGCGTCTGGAGCCTGTGCTCCACAACAAGAGAGGCCGCCATAGTGAGAGGCCCGCGCACCGCGATGAGGGGTGGCCCCCGCTCGCCGCAACTAGAGAAAGCCCTCGCACGGAAATGAAGACCCAACACAGCCAAAAATAAATAAATAAATTTATTAAAAAAAAAAAAAAAAAGAAGGATGTTTCTGAAATGCAGAGCTGATCCTGTCACTCACATGCATAAAAGTTTTCAAAGTTTCTGCAGCAATAAACCTGAGAGACTCCAGTTGAATCCAGAGCCCCTTTGTGATGTGATCCCTGCCCTCTACATACTTCCCAACCTGTCCTCGAGCCCCAGACAGTCCCGGGGACGTGGGATTCATTCAGCAAATGAATACCTTTAGAGCCTCTGTACTATCACCCATGGGTGCCTGCGGCAGGCACTCAGGAACTGTTGAAAAGGGTGAATGGTTCACGTGATCTCATGCAGGACTTCCAGTGGCTCAAGAGGAATCCCATTTGCTAAATGAGCTCCACTGGATTAAACTGACTCTTTCGCAAGTATTCATTTTGTGCTTGCTGTATGCCAGGCATAGTTTCCTACTGAGCTTCATTTGCTGCCAGTTGTGGAGCTGGAGTGCCTCTTTCCCTGGCGGTGGAGTTAGCATCCTCTCTCATAAGAACTTCCCTGGGAGGTTTTCTTGGCTCCCGGGCCTGGCAATGCAAAATGTTCTGGGGAAATAAGAGGTTTAATTAATGCTCTCAGTCCGGATTTCCCATGCCTGAGCTGGTCCCCTGGGAGAACTTCAATGCCACCTAACAAGATGTGTGTGGGGGGGGCTGTGAGGGAAAGGATGAAGAACACTTAATACCAGACATTTTCTGATGGAGATCAGACATCTGTCATGTGGTCCTGTGTTACTATGGTTACTGAGATGTTAGCAGCTGCAATGACCTTCATTTTTAACAGGAACCCAGGAACCCATTTTAACAGGAACCCAGGAACAGGAACTTCATTTTTAACAGGACCCCAGCCCAAGGAGAGCAGCTGGGCTTTGGCCTCTTTCACACACAGTGAACCCATGGCAGAGCTAGGCTAGACCTCAGGAGATCTGAAACGCAGTTAAGTCATAGGACTCTGGGTCACCTTGGCTACATCTCATCAAAGATGTGACTTTTGCTTCTTGGTTACTGATATCCAGGCAGCAGCCCTTAAAGACAACTCTGTAAGAAAAGACATTAGTGGGATCCTTTGAGAAATGAGATCGTCTCCATCGAGAAAGGCCGTTGAGAGGGTTGGCTAAACACGGAGTCTGAGGATGAGGCTTGCAGATAATTGGAACGCTGGGGCCACCAGACCGCAGGGAAGACAGAGCAGGATGCTTGGGGGGCTTCTGGAAGGCTGAGGAGTAGATCTCTGGCAGTGCCGCAGCCTCTTTTTTTTTTTTTTTTTTTTTTTTTTTTTTTTGCGGTACACAAGGCTCTCACTGCTGTGGCCTCTCCCATTGCGGAGCACAGGCTCCAGACGCGCAGGCTAAGCGGCCATGGCTCACGGGCCCAGCCGCTCCACGGCATGTGGGATCCTCCCGGACCGGAGCACGAACCCATGTCCCCTGCATCGGCAGGCGGACTCTCAACCACTGCGCCACCAGGGAAGCCCCCGCAGCCTCTTGATGAGGACAGCACCGTGTGATTTTGTTGGATAGTTTACTTGCTGGATGCTGGATGTTGTTGTTTAAATATTCTGAGCGACTGCTTTGAATTTCTAAGATATTAAAATGCTTTTATCTGTGGGGAAGGATTTCAAATGTAAGAGGTACTCTTATTTAGCAAACATTTATGGTGTCTGCCTATAGCGTTAGGCAGGAGGGAGGAAATATCCAAACACAACAACTGAATTTTAACGCCAGAAGGATTTCAGAGATCACTGTGTGGAATCCTTTCATTTTACCAAGAGGAAACCTGGGGCCCAGAGAGATGGTGGCTGGCCGCAGGGTAGAAGGAGTTAATGGCAGAGCTGGGAAGGTGTTTTACGTTAGGGTAGATTAGGTTGTACCACAATAAAAAATAACTCCAAACCTCAGGTATTCATTCAATAAAAGTATATCTTGCTCCTATCACAGTTTAAGGAGGGTCAGGGGACCTGTGTGAGCAGTTCATCTCTAATCAGTGACTCGGGAATTTGGGCTTTTTCTGTCTTGTGACTCCTTTGCTTCCAGCCATGCAGACAGAGAAAAGTGAGGGAATGGAAGACCACTTGTGACATTTCAGAGGCCATAGCTGGAAACAGTACATGGCTTTCACCCCATTGATGAGTCAGAATTTGATAACATGACATCCCATAACATAACAGAGGAGACTGGGAAATACAGAGGAGAAACAAGCAGAAGTTGTCTTTGCCACAGAAGCCAGAGCTTAGGACTTCCTGTCCAGTGCATATTTCTCTAACTCATTCACTCACTCAACAATATTTTTGAGTTTCTACCATGTACCAGGCACCGTGCTCAGTGATAGAACAAAGCTAGGGGACAAAACCAAGCGTGGTCTCTCTTGCCATGGAGTTTACATTCCCACAGGAAAGACAGACAATAATCATTCATCACACGAATACACGTGAAATGACAACTGTGATACAAGCTAAGAAGGAGAGGTTCAAGGTTGAGATTTGACTTTGAGACACCAATGAAGGCTTCCCAGAGGAAGTAGCACTCGGACTTCGGTCTAAAAGAGTTAAGTTAATGCAGCTAAGAAGGAAGAGTGTTCTAGGCAGAGAAACAGTACATGCAGGGACCCTGTGATGGAGCTGCACAGCGGGCAGGGGGCAGCAGTGTGCTGGCCAACCAGCTGGGGGGCAGGGATTGATCTTTAGCATTTGTTGATTACTCTGGTGTAAATACTTCCACCATGGTCAATTTCCAGCTGCCAAAAGGTTCCTGAGTATTCACCAATAGGAGCGGCTCCAGCACACAACTGGCAGAAGCTCCACCTGAGATGAGCCTGGAGGGAGAGGTGCAGGCAGGGCTACAGGGCCTGTGGGCGGTGAGGGAGGGGCATTCCGTGTTTTCAGGCAGGGGAGCATGATGCGATCAGATTCGTGTTTTGAAAAGACTCTTCTGGCTGCAGTATTGAACACAGATGGAAGAGGGACCATGTGGATGCTGGTGCACTGGAGAGGAGGCCACAGCGGGCATCCAGGAGAGGGCTGCCAAGCTTCCTCCACGACACGTAGAGCCGTACGACGGGCCGGCACTGTCTGTGGCATAAGCAGAGGGACGTATGGGGGGCCCGTCACTTTCCCTCTCTGCCGGAGCCCACTTTTCAGCTCTGCATTGTTGGCTCGCTCATTTGGTGACCTTGTGGTTCTCCAAGCTGGACCACTGCTAACCGGGGGTTCCCCAGGCCCTGGGCCCCGCTAAAGGCAAGATGTGCAGCAGGAAGCTGCCTGGGATAAGGGGGTGGGTATCCTGGGCCCCCAGCTGAGTGATGCAGCCCCCGGAGGGCTAGACGCTGGCAGAGGGGCAAGGAGGTGAGGGACTCCATCGAGGTCCAGGAGTGAGACCCACTCCCAGGACGACGGCAGCCAGCTTCGAGCAATTCTGGGGCCACATCGTGAGGCAGAAAGGAGGAAGGGGTTGGATCTGTGGGCCCCTGATACAGAAATCCAAGTCGGCGAAAGGCAGAAAAACATTCTGGAGTTGAGCAAATCACAGCCTCGCTTATTGACCACTGCTGATGCCACATGCCCTGGCAGGTCACCTTCAACAACCCAGTGTTCTTTCAAACCCCCCGATTCCATATCAGCACACGATGAAGCAACATATTCCTATTCTCAGGGGTAGAGTTCCTCAACTACATCCAATATCTCATGGAGCTGACCTAAAGGCTCCCTTTCTCTCTAGATTTCTGGAATATATGAAGATGACGGGGCTTTGTCTGGAGGATTTTTCCTGCCTGGTTGGGAGGAAGAGTTGAACAAAAGCCATTTCCTTCTTCAGAAAAGTGTTTGTATGCAATATATATGAAATTTTGTATGTAACTCTAAATTGTTCAAGGACCATGTGACACCTTCTAGAAGTTCATGGACCCCAGAGCCCCAGAGAAATTTTGGCATGACTGAAAGAATAGTGGACTTGAAATCAGAAGAAATAGATTCAATTCCCTTGTCTTTGTGTTCACTAGACTATATGATCCATTGGCAGATAAGCTTAAGTTTTCTTAGCCTTGATTTCCTTATCTGTAAAATGGGGACAATCATCTTCACGAAGATGTTGTGAGGATAATCTAATGCTGTGTAAATAATAGAGGATACTCAATGAATATTAAAATGATCCCATTTGCTCCAGACCCTTTAATTTCTCAATAAAGCAGCTTAGCTTCGTGGAAAGAGTAGTTATTGAAGTCCCTCAGGCATGTTTTATTCTAGGTTGCTTATGAGCTGGGAGACCCTGGATAGATTAGTCAGCTTAACCTGCCTGAGCTTTAGTTTTTTCATTTATAAATTAGTGTGGTGTATTTGCAGAGGTGGCTGCAATTATTCCCCTTCCTATGCCCATAATTCTTTGCAATATTATGACTTTCCAAAAAAGTGAGGATCTCTTGCTTCACGCTTTCATCTGGGCTGGCCTTGTGACTTAATTTGGCTGATAGACTGGTGGAAATGACATTGTGCCAATTCTAAGTCTAGGCCTAAGGAGACCTTAGATGCTTCCACTCTCTGTCATGGAATCCTGTCCAGCCAGCATGTGAAGAAGCCCAGGCTGGCCTTTTGGAGGATGAGCGATCAAGTGGCCCAGTTGTCTGCATGACCCCAACCCACACAGAAGCAGAGCTGTGCAGCTGCCTGGCAACTTGCCACAGACAGAGGACTGAGCCCAGCCAACACTAGAAGAGCCACTCAGCTGAGCCCAGCCAACGTGCCAATCCACAGAATTAGGAGCTAAATGAAGATTATGAGTCATTTTAAGCCACTGACTTTTGGAGTGTTTGTTCCACATCAAGAACTTCAAGCGGTAGATGATATTTTAGCCCTCACAGAATTACTGGGAGGGTGTGGAAGACACCTAGCACAGGGCCTGGTGCACAGAAGGGGTGTAATGAATGACTTTGATCATTATTCCTGGCTCCCAAAGGCAACCTTGCCAAGCACTTTCAGCAATGCCTGATGGGTGCACTAACCCATTAATAATCGTGTAAGAATCAATCCTGGGGACCCTAATACTTAAAATGGTAAGTAATAGCTCTCTGATCCAACCTCCACGGAACCAACTTTCCAGATTAGTCCAAGCCCTCCAGTCCCGTTGTGTTCATCTCCAAATCTTTTTATGCCAGTTGATCTCATTATTGAATTACATACTTTAATTACTTTATATGTCAACTAATGAGATAGAAGCGTGAAGAGAAATACTTTGGAAAGACCTATAAAGGTAAGTTGCCTTCAGAACTTCTATTATAATAAGTACCAGCAAGTTATCTGCAAAGGGTTGGGGGGAATTGTAAAATTCTAGGATTCTGCCATCAAATTGTCAGGCAAGAGTATCTAAGCTCTTCCTCCACTGTAAAGAAAGTGAGACTGGACATCACAGGTGACCCATCATGATGTGTACAAAAGGAAACGGTGTTAACGTTTATGAAGTGCTTCCTACATGTCCTGCAGGTCTCTGAGCATTTTATCTGTACTAATACGTTTCACAAACTTTAAGAAAGATGGCACGGAGCGCTAATTAACAAGAGACGGGATAAATAATAAAAACTATGATTTACATTAAAAGAGAATCCTTGAGTTGTGTGTGTCATTTTTAACTTTTTATTGAAGTATGACCCATGGGCCATAAGAGCACAGATCATGAGTATAACTTAGTTCATTTTACAAAATGAACACACCTGTTCTGTCCAGCACCCAGATCAAAGCACAGAAGAAAACTCACACCCCAGGAGCTCTTTGTGTATTGTTTTCTAGGATTCCCCATTTTAACCAGCATTTTTAGATGGGCCCAGCAGCCCTGGTTCCCAAAGTGTCAGACTTAAACAAGCTTCCCCGGGATGGTAAGCTGGGGCTGTGAAGAGGACCCGCCAGTGCTGTCCACGGATGGGAGGATGCTGCCACCTGGAGGACACAGGGGGAATGGACTCTCCCTTCCAGGGCTTCACTCCCTGCATCACCCTCTTTCTCTCTGAGGCCTCTCTGTTCTAAAATGACCAGCCCTCTGCCCTTTGCCCCATCACTCCCTACCCCCCTTTCCTGCCTTACTTTTAACATTATTTAATAGTCCACATAATTTTCCTTACCTTTCTTATCTGTCTTGATGGCCTGAGTCTCCACTTTGGAATATAGGCCTTAGGAAGTTAGGGATATGGGTCTGTTATCCGCTGATGTAGCCCAGCCCTGTAACAGTACTTGGCACATAATAGCACCTCAGTAAATATGGCGAGTGGGCAAAGAGGACCCTGATGTGCCTCACAGCCCTGCCTGTGGGCCTTGACCCAAGCCCTGAGGCTTTGCTGCGCCCTCATGCACAGCCCTAGGCAAGTCCCCTTCACCACTGCACTCCCTCCACCCCAGGCCCTATTCCCACCCTTGGGAGGGCCTGGAACCCCTGGACACCTGGTGTGCGGCAGTCTGGGCCAGTGGTCAGGCTGGTAAGTAGTACCATGAGTGGTCAAGCCAGAGGGTGGTACCAGCTACCCCAGAGGGAATCCAGGCCCCATTTGGGAACCAGCTGGCAAAGCACTTTATCTTAATGAGGCTCAGTTTTTGACATCTGTAAACGGAGAGAATTAAGTAATATAACGGATGGGAAGTGCTTGACCCCATGGTTAGCACTGGACTGTTAGAAATTATTACCTTTCTATTGAAATGCTAGGGCTGAAAGGAAAACTAGAGGTCATATGGTCCAGAAGCATTGTTTA
Organism: Aethalodelphis obliquidens; assembly: GCF_003676395.1. Taxonomy (NCBI): domain Eukaryota; kingdom Metazoa; phylum Chordata; class Mammalia; order Artiodactyla; family Delphinidae; genus Aethalodelphis; species Aethalodelphis obliquidens. The sequence continues at coordinate 4,629,799 of NW_020837958.1, read as the reverse complement.
TTGTTGTTATTAAAAAACATTTCCACACACACAGTTTTATGTGGAAATTCAACTTGTGAACCAAAGACAAGCTGCTCTGGTAGAAGGGGGAGCAGGGAGGAGAATCACGTGGGGCCCTACATTACACAGCAGCACCTCCGAGGAGCTTCAGAGCCGCTCCTAAGCGCCCATGAAGCCACTGATGGTGGTTGATACCCTCATTTCACAGTTGGGGACACCAAGGTCCAGAGAGGAGAAGGGCCTTGTCCGGGTCACAGGACGTTGTAGCTGAGCTGGGCCGAGCTTCCAGACCTTCTGACTTCACATCCAGGGTTCCCCCCAGGCTCTCTGCTGCCCCCCAGACCTTTCACAAATTTACTTTTTGGCTGTTTAGTGAAGGGCCTAAGGGGTCTTCATGAAGAATAATGTCCTTTCCCCTCATTCAAATCACCGTGAGCTTCCAGGTGGAGGTAGAGCAGGAGGAAGTGGGGAGGTGTTTCGGAGGAGACTTAACGCCATGTTGGAGAAGAAATCTCAGAGACAAAGTCAAGTTGGTGAATTCGAGGACCTCTGTAGACAAAGCCAGGGTCAATCTGATGTCACAGAGCGAAGACACCAAAGGAGGTTTGGGGAATTATTGTGAAACAAAATTGAATAATCGGTGAAAAGTACTTTGAAGGTAGCTAAGTGCTAAATAAATAACAAGACGTTTATTGTCATCAATATCATCTTGACACTTTCTATTAATCAACAGGCCTGGAAGGGATTCTAATTAGGAGAATTAATGCTATGAATAAAAACCGTGAATAAAGATGACAGAGTGCCAATTTCTGGGCCCCACCTCTACTAAGGAGGCTGCTTTCGGGTCACTGGTGCACCCAGTGTTAAAGATGAATGAGATCTCTCCCTTACTTTGCTGCTCATAAGGAAAATTCCTTACCATCTTTTGCTCTGGTTCTGTCAGAGAATTGAGAGTTATTTATTGATCGCTTGTAACACTAATTACATTCTAGGTGTTACCTTCAAAGTTTGAAGTGTTCATAATTAACAAAAGTATCTCAGAAATGAATGAAGGTGACGTCCCCTCTTTTCTATAATTATAGCAAGAGTGAGGTCTTTCTTCTGCAAATCATCTCATTTGATACAATGTAAAACTGAGATCATTTATGAAGATACCAATCTTGGTTCCATGCATTGTGGAGACTGGTGGATGTGACTGATAATCTCCAAAGATGACCATCAATGCCTTCCCTCCCCACCATGGCTAGCTGCCCCATATCGAGAGGTGGAGTCTATTTCCCTCACCTGTGATGTGGGCTGGCTTTGGTGATTTGCCGGATAACACAATGCATGGTAGTGATGTTCTGAGACTTCCAAGACTAAATGATAGGAAACCTCCCAGCTTCTGCCTGGGCCTCTTGGAATGCTCACTGGGGATACTCCCTCCAGGAGCCCAGCTTCTAAATTCTGGGAAAGCCACGTACATGGAGAAGCCTTGTATAGAAGCTCCAGTCAACAGCCCAGCCGAGCTCCCAGCCGACAGCCCATAGAGGCTGCTTTGTGAGTGAGCCACGTGGGATGTCCAGCTCAGTCGAGCCTTCAGATGACAGCAGCCCCAGCCGCTATCTGAGTGCAACTGTCTGAGAGAGTCCAAGTGAGACCTGAGTCCAGTCAACACAGAGACATGAGACGTAATTGCAAAGTATTGTTTTAAGCCACTGAGATCTGGGGCTATTCGTTGCATCACAATAGATGACCAGAGCACGTCAATATTTGTGACCCTATTGCCCATGTATTCTGTTTCCTGTTGATATAAATCTTTCTGCAGAAATATAATTTGAACAAAAGGATTTTGTAAAACTCCTGAGACTTCGGAGATTTTTTTGCCATGTCCTGTGAAAATAAATCTTTAAAGAGAAACCTGCAATTTGGACCAACCATTTCCCTGACGATAATGCTGTAATGGACATCTCTGTATTTGTAAAGAGCATAAACGCTTGTAAGATGCTCTGTCAGATCAGGACAGGACCGCTAGACTTTCTTCTCCCACTTACATAATGGGACAAATATACAAGCCCATGACTCTGTAAGATTTCTTATTTTACTAAATAAGTCTTTTGTCATTTAAATTCACATGGGAAATATATGTTTTCCAGCGAACTGCTCAGGTGGTGCTGATGTGGGCGGTCCATGGACCATAATTTATGAAACGTCAGTACGTTGTCTGTGCCTGGGGAAGGGGGCAGAGCAGAGCCCTGGCTTCTTTCTTGTCGTTGTCTCCCTACACTCCACCAACTTCCTAGCTCCATCTTTGCACACTACCCGTATCCCTGCCTGTGTCTTGTCTCCAGGCTTTTTCTAGCTGCCCCGAAGGAAAGTCACCTGGATTCAGGATAGAATCAAGGACCAGATCCTCTCTGCTCTCCTGAGGCCCCCACCTCACACTCTGTCCAGAAAGTTTCACCCTCCCTCCACTGCCTTCTGCTACTATTGCCTTTGCCTCAGTTCTGGGCATCTCACTGTGCCCTCCATCCATAGCCACCCGCTCCTTGGGAGCTCCATCCGCTGACCTCAGAGGCTAAGAGATACCCAGCACGGGCCTGAGCTTGCACCCTCTCTGTGGGTCTCACTGCAGGAAATGATAGCAAAGTCACTTCCCTCTCCCAGCCCCTGATTGCCTTAATCAACCTCATAGGGCTTTTTAAAAAAAGAAAAATAATATTTATTTTATAGTTAAATAACTAGGATTACTCAGTAATGAGAAATGTGCATCTGTGCACACTGCCCAATTTCTTAATCCTCATTTTCTTTCTTTTTTTCAAAATAGATTTTTAGGGTATAATTGATATTTTAAAACTGCACATATTTAATGGGTTTTTGTAAGGATTAAATGAGTTAACACAAGCAAGGGGCTTGGAACAGCAATCGTTGCATGTGAAGGGGCTCACGAATACTAGTTGTTACTGTTATTGTTGTCGTTATTATTAATCAGAGTTTCTCTAAGGATTGCAGTAAACGTACGCTTTCTTGGAAGTCTCAATAGTTTTATCCTAAAGAAGTAATGTGATTTTGCACTTTCATCCACCATAGATTTTTACTGGCCCTGAAATAACGTGTTTTAAGTTAGACCAGGAGGAGAAACAAAAATGGGTCCCAGGTTTCTTCTATGGCTTCTGTCATTGCCAGCCCAGCACCCGAACTGGAAACTCTCACCTTTAAATTGCTCACCTCTCTCGCTAGTTTGCCCTGTGCTTTCCTGTCACAATCTCACCACAACTTCTTGACATCCTGAGGGTGCGGTTTAGGCAAACACACTGCAGTTTACAGGGCCAGGTCCGGAGTCAGACTGCCTGGGTTCAAATCTCAGCTACTCTACTTACCAGCTGTGGTGAGTTGCTTAACTTCTTTTAAGCCTCAGTTTCCTCATCTGCCATATGGGGTGAGGTGGTTAACATTGGGGTTGTCACGTTGTAAGGAATAAATCAGGTAATCTATGCACAGTGCCTGGCAACAAAATAGTGTTAGCTCTGGTTAGTAAGAGTCCTGATGGCAAACCCTGGGACCCAGCATTTGTCTAAGACCCTCTGTATGGTGAGCCTTGTGTTAGATGTATTGTCAGGGGTGCGTGTGTGTGCGCATGCACGCGTGAGTGTGTGTGTGTCTCTCCAATCCAGTGGCTCCCAGTTGGGGGCAATTTTGCCTTTCCAGGCACATTTGGCAATGTCTGGAGACATTTTTGGTGGTCACTGTTGGAGAGGGGGAGCAGGTACTGGGTAAAGGGTGGAGATGCTGCAAACATCCTACAAGGCACAGGACCGCCCCTACACTCCAAGAAAAAATTATCCAGTCTAAAATGTCAATAGTGCTGAGGTTAAAAATCCCCGTTCTGATTAGAATATAAGCTCCACGAGGACAGAGGCTGCTTCTCTGCCCACCGATGTATCCCCAGACGGTAGCAAAGTGCTTCGTCCTCAATAAATCCCTGCTGAATGGATGATTGACGTGAATGAATGACAGCCAAGGCTCTCAGTGGCTAGAGACCTCTGTGGGGCGGGGTGAGCCACGCACGGTTTGACTGCAGACCTTTTCCCCTGATGGAGGATTCATCAATCCTGGGACAAAGGGTCCCAAGCCTGAGTCGGGGTAGAGGGCTGGGCTAGGGTGAGCCCCGGGATGCAGGCCTCTCAGGGGGCTGGCTGGTAGATCGAGGGTTCATGCAGTCTACACCAACCATACAATTCCAGGAAACCAGTCAGAAAACTCTCACACAGCAGCCCTCAAGAGCGGAGAGTCAACTCCACGTCTCTGGTGTGCAGGCCCCTGGGAGACATCAGTTGGGTTATTTTTCCATCAGCAATGTTGAGTGGTCTTGATGGGGGCTGGATGGGGTGCTAGGGTTGGTTGCAAAGCACTTAGGACAAATCCTCTAGAATCTGCTGATTCCAGCCATCTCCCTGGTTGTTGTTTTTTTTTTTTTTTTTCCCTTTGGTGATCACTTCCTGCCCTGGAAAGTGCTACCTGCCAACATTTCTGCAAATTTGAGAAGAGAATCCACACCAGCGAGTTCCAGCAACCCCCTAAACTCTGGCCCAGAATCCTTTTCATGGAAACCAGCAGGCAGAGGCCTGGGTCCTCCCAGCCCCAACCTCTCCCTTCCACTTCCTCTGCTCCTCCCGCAGAGCCGTGAAACCCAACGCACCGTGAAGGTGCAAGGCGGAGACTAGGGGTGCTGTCCTTAGAAACCGCACCTTCAGGAGCCTCCTCTCCAGATCACATGACATCAGCTGACAGACAGGCCTTGGAAGTGGACCCAGAGCATCATTTAGCCAAGTAGTGACTGAGGGCTCTTCATGCTTGTAGTGGGATCCCACTTGCCTCCTTGCGCTTTTCCGGGGGTTCAGGTCTGAACTGATTTACTTTCAGGCTCTGAGAAGGGCGAAGTAAGCTCTGAGATCAAGATGTGTATGCGTCAAAAAAATTTTCAAGAACTGAATTTAATTTTACTTGAATTTAACAGAAGAAAAGGAAATTGAGGTTATGCTAAATGAATTGCTGAACTTCAGATAAATTGCTCTTCTCTACAAGATATTAATTGAAGAGATTCTTTTAAGGTGATAAAACAGAGCATGGAAAGATTAGGAGATTACAGTCATTATAGTGTTTCTTTAAAACTCCATGTTTCATTTTGAAGCAGAAGAGATTGATACCCTGCTAAGAAAGAGGAGGAAATTAACACCCTTAATAATGTTCACACTTTCCTTCCCCACCTCTGAATACTATTATTATTCACTTTGTCCAAGTTTATAGCATCGACATTCTGTCTGACACGACAAGCCTCTTGTGACAGATGTTGTTCACCAAATCATTCACCCTTTCTTTCTTCCCTCACAACTGGACTACACTCCCCAGTGTCCTTTGCGCTCAGATGCACTTGCGCTTTAGATGATGGCCTGTGAGCAGGAGTGCCGTGTGCCAACTCCCTGGCCCGTGAAAATGGCAGTGGGTGATCCTCCATGCTCCTTCTCATCCCATTGGCCGGATGTATGCAAACCCAGGGCACCTGGATGCCCATGCTGACTCCCATGGGGCAGACACCTGGAGCCCTGAATCACCAATTAAGGAAGAGCTGCTGTCGAGGAGGAAACAACTCTTTTGGAATGTGTGTGATCCAGACAGAAACTTCTATCATGTTTGAGCCCATATATATTTTGGGTGTGTTTGTTAAGATAATTTACATGATCTTAACCAGTACTCTTGTTCTACAATTAAATGGACACAATAATCACTATAGTTTTTCCAGTTCTGAGTGTTTTATTTTGATTGGTTGGTTTTATTCACCAATAGATTCTTTCAGGAAAACCCATAATAATAATGGCTAAAATGTTCTGAGCTCTTACTATGTGACAGACACTGTGCTAATTACTTACATGTATTGATTCCTGTAATTTTTTCAACAGTCCTATTTTGTATGAATGCCATCCCCATTATACAGGTGAGTAAACTGAGGCACAGAGAGGTTATGTAAGATAACACAGCTGATAAGTTCCAGAGCTGGATTTCGCCAGTTCAGGCAGTCTGGCTCTGAGTTCATTGTCTTCCCCTCTGTATTAAACCTTTCAGGGAGTTATATTCCTTAACTTCTTGTTTGGTTCATTGTCTTACTTTTTTTTCTTTGTAATTGCTTGTAATACCCTTTTACGTGGTACCAAATTCTATAAATATATAAAATCTCAACTCCCTATTTTTCTAGGTATCTTCCTCTTAGAATCGTCCCACTCTTTCTTTCCAACTGTATTAATTGCTCTCCAGGCCAACTCTTTTAGCTGGAATTCTGAAACTTCCTTCAATCAACCTCCTAGGTTGTGTGCCACATTTTTCTCTTTCTTTAGTCCAAGGAAGAAGACTTCATTTGCTGGAGCACATCCTCAAGTAACTTCCTCAGAAAAGTGACTATGAGAGACAAATGTTCTGGGTTCTGGTAAATCTGAAAATGTCCTTTTTCTGAACTTAAGACTCTAATAAGTGCTACTGACCCCTTGAACATAGAATTCTAGACTGGAGATTGTTCGCTCTTACAATTTTAAAGGTATGCTCCATTTTCTTTTCTTCTATCCAGTTTCTGATGCCAATCTGAGTTTAATTCCTTTGATAGCAACCTTTTTGTTTGTTTGTTTCTCTTTGGAAGTTCTACTCTTTACAAGATCCACTCTTTGCACTTGGGGTTTGGAAGCTTCACCACAGAGTATGTGGGTCCCTTTCCGTTCACTGTGCTGGGCATTCTGTGAGCCCTTCAGTCTAAGTACCTGGTCTGTTGCCCTGGGGAATACTTTTGTTCTTTTCGTTTTCCGAAGTCTTTTTCTGGAACTCCAATTAGTCAGATGTTGTGTTTTCTGAATGAGTCTTTCCTGTCACTTATTTTTCCTCATACTTTCTATCCTTTTGTCTTTTTGTTCTACCTTCTAGGGATTCCCTTGACTTTATAAATCAACCTTTTAATTAACTTTTAATTTTGTTTGATCATTGTAGCAACTTTGCTTTGCTTGGTTGCCACATCTTCTCAAAGCTTTCTTCAGAAATTTTGACAACTACTGTCTGTTACCTGCACCAGTTCCATTTCCTTTAGAGTCAACTTTACCATTTATTTATCACATGCTTTCTGAATGGCTGGTAGCATAACTGATGCCATCTTGGGCCCTTACTGTTTCTCCTGTCCTTTCACTGACCCTACCCAGGACTGTACTGTGCAGTAAATCACTTCTCTGTCACCAAGAGCTTTCTAGTTAATAGATTTTGTTTAATAATCATTAGGACCAGGTGGCCTCTACGCTCTGTTAGTCCCCAGACAATGAAGAAAACCTTCCCTGACATATTCCCGGCACCCACGAGACTAGTTACCCGTTTGTAAGTCTTGACTTAGGAATGCATGTCCTGTTTCCAAGCACCTACCCCCATACCCTAGGTTAACCAGAAAATTGTCCCAGTGGCCCCTTGGCCGTGCGGAGTGCAGCTGGGAATGCTCCTGGATCCCTGTCTGCCTAATCCAGATCCCACCCTGTGAGTAAGTTACCCTACAATAAACGGACCCGTTGCTCTGTGGAGCTGCCCGTCCCGTTTTTCGGTCTCAGTACGCCTTCTCAGTTCGGTGAGCACTTTTCCTTCTCTCTGTCCTCCAACACTTTCTCTTCCATGTTGCAAGTTTTTCTCTCTTTTCTCCCTGGGGGCCCACTTGTTTTTTAGGATAAAGCAATAAAAAGGTGATAGAGAGCTATATACCTAACTCATTGACTGGTGAGCCTGATCTCACTGTCAAAGGGCAAGGAGCTAGTTTTTCCACCAGGAGACTCTGAAATGACAGGTTGCAGAGCCCACGGACTTCATGAGTGGCCAGAGCACAGGCCTGGGCAGCCAGCATATCCCATCCCCATAGCTACAGTGACTGCTTCGAAGTAGGCGCTTGGTCCAATGAGACTCAACTCCAGGAATTCTACTGAGACCAAAGGAAAAAGAAGCTCTTTCTACTGGGATTTATGACTGTTAAGAATAATGCAGATCAGTACTTGCCAGATGCCACCTTGTAGAGGGGGTCTGTCTGAGACACAAGCCCACAAAGGAAAGCAGAATCCAGAGGTGAGAGGAAACGACAATTCCTGGATTCAGTTATGCCTGAAATCAGCCCAACCTTTGGTTACATGAGTCGCTGAATTTTTTTTTTCCTTGTCTTATCCAGTTTGAAAAAGAAATTCTATTATGTGCAACCAACAGAGTCCCAAATAACGTAACTAACCAGTTACGTACTGACCTTTGGTGAGTCCTTCCTCCTTTCAAAACTCAGTTTCCTCATCTGCAAAATGAAGGTGAGGATCCCCGCCTCCCTCGCGGGTTGCAGTGAGGGCCGAGTGAGAGGCTGAGTGTGCTCACCCTTTAAAAACTGTAAAATGCTATAAGATGCAAGCAATCGATACTGTAATGATTCATCCTTTGATTTCATCCCTTTGGTGGAGTAGGTTTTTCTTTTTTTTCCAGCCAAAAGCATCGTTACATCTTTGTTTCTATGGAAAACTAAAACTAGCTAAACCAAACGAAGAGGACTTGGCCTTCCAGCTCCCACTGGAAGGAAGACGGCTTGGGCTGGAGTGTTAGGCGGATGCGCTTCTCCAGAAGGGAGCTGGGATGATGGGTATCTTACTTAATATTTGTTCAGTGCTCTGGGCCTGTGAAGGGCCGTGGAGTCTCTAACTGGGTTTGTTATTGATGTTTAGTGAGCCATAAAACTCCAATTTCCTGCCTGCGCCCCCCAGCCATAAAATAACTATTTGCTGCAGCCTGTAAACACCCCACGGTCAGCGGGCCGCACTCCCGGTGCCACGGGGCTGGTTAACAAACATCCTGCAAAGGCCTACTGACAGCACCTCCCGCCCCTCGGCTCCGCCTTGCAGGCTCCTCTGACTTACTACCCAGCTGTGGACTCGACAGGCCTGGTTCTTCCACTGACCAGTGTCTGGAGACGCAGCCTTGCCCCGTAGGACGGGCGGGACTGTGTGTTGGGAGTGGTGGTCTCGAGGGCCCGGTATGTCTGACCCTGAACATGTAGCATCAACCCCCTCCGCTCGCCACACGGTACATAAGTGGGTCCATCTCAGGGCGAAGCAACGGCAGGAGCCGCCGACCCCAGTAACGCCTCAGCCTTGGTGACGCTTTGCTCGGGTCGCACCCCTTGGCCTCACGTTAGGAAGCCCCACTGGGGTGAAAGGTCTCAGAAGCCTGGCCCACACCTTCACCTTCTCTCTAAGGGCCCCTGTCTCTGGCAGCCCCTCTGCACACTCCCCTCTCCCCTGCAGCTTCTATAGCCTCCACTGGAGTCACTCCTATTCTGTGCTTTCCCACCAGGCGGGATGCTAACCGCCCACCTGAAACAAGAGGACAGGTCTAGGCGCCCGTATGGGACCTGCCTTCCTCTGCTGGGTTGAGGGCGCCTGAAGGGCATCCAGCTTGTCTTATGTATCCCCGCGCCTCCAGCGTCAGGCTTCGGTTCGGGGATTCGATGACTTTCTGAGGGAGATAGAGATGGAGAAAAGGAAAAAGATAAAGGAAGAGTAGAAGCAAGGAAGATCCTGAGCCAGACAGAATCCACTGGGTTTCTAAGACAGACCCACTGGGTATCCTATGGCGTCTTGAATATTGTTTATTTCCTGGAATATATTTCTCTGGGGGATACGATTAAGAGAAAGTTTGGTGTACAGTTGAGGGCACACTAAACAGCGAGCCAGGAGTCTCTGGGTGACCTCTGGCAAGCCACCTTCTTTTTAGGGCCTCAGTTTCCCTGCCCGTCAAGGAAGAAGTTGGCATTTCTCTCTTGAGTCTTCTTTGCCTGACACTCTGAGAATGAATAAAAGGTGGCCAGTGAGGCTAGTCTTTATTCGTTCATGTTTCGAGCTAATAATCATTTATGAAGCATCTTTATTTTCAGCAGCTCAAGTTCCATGAGCTCCGTTATCTGGCCAAGGCGGGCATTTGTGTGTGCATTTGCCATCAGCTCCATTTCACAGATTGGAGAAACCCAGGCCTGGAAAGGCAGTATATAGGCAGCCTCCTACCCCATCACTGACCACAGTCCAGGGGGGCAGTTTGGAGCACAGGCTCGGAGTCAAGCAGACCTGGGTCAAATCCAGCTCCACCCCTTACTAACTACAGGACCTCTGGCAAGAAGCTTGTCCCAGAGCCTCAGTTTCCTTATCTGTAGAATGGATTAATAATACTTACCGCATAATTGTTGTCAGGATCAAAGGAGGCAATATGTGAAATGTTCTTAGCACATGGCCTGGCACCTGGTTAGCAATCAGAAAATGGTAGCTAGCAATACTAGTAGTGGCAGTAACCAGTGGCGACAGTGGTGGCATTGGAATGGGGCAGGAGATGTGTGATTACCCTGTGGATCCTCTTATAGGGGGCAGCTGAGATGAGGAAAGTTCTCTGACTTGTTGCAGACCCTCAGAGACCTGCCACCAATGTCTTTTTGCATGTGACACCAGGCAGTGCCCCGACAGTGATGAAGAAGCCACAGTCTGTGACGGGTATTGAGGACTCGGCATGTAAGGCAAGAAGAGGTGTCTGGGGTGAGCTAGAGGTCCAGAGAGTTAGAGCCAGAGGGACCTTCCAGGGCACCGTCCACCAGGACGGCTCCCTACAGATGTCTGTAGGGCTCTCCGGAGAGTGAGGACATTTGGTCCAATTCCCTCCAAAGAGATTGGGAGAAGTGATGGAGGAGGCTGATCCTGGCTCATTCCAGCCTGAGGAGAATCTTCCCACATCCGAGCACCCACCAACAGGACAGTCTGCCTTGTGGGCAGTGAGTCGTCTGTAATTTTAAGAGACAAGGGACAGAAACCCATCTTAGCCTAGTTCAAGCAAAACTGGAAAACTGTTAACTCACCCACCCTACCCAACGAAAGGCAAGGGCAGAATTATCCTGAGGGTCTGTGGGATCCAGGGATGTGAGCAGGATCAAGATCCTTTGTTTCCGTCTCTCCACGTTTCATCTTGACCTCCCCTTCCTTCAGAATCCTCTGGCAGGTCTGGAGGTCAATCCTGAAGCGCCTGGTTTAACAGGAAAGAACAGTCTTCTCTTTGCCAACACCCATGTGCAAAATCCTAGGGAAGGTCCCTGATTGGCCCAGCTTCAGTGGTTCACCGGCCCCTTGGACCAATCACAGGGCCTGAGGGAAGGACTATGTGAGGGTCTGTCTCTTCATGAGAAACATGTGGAGAGGTGGCAGACCCGAGATCAAAGGAATGGCTGCATGCCTTTACCAGACAAGAGGGGACGCAAGCACTAGGCAAGCGCTCCAAGTACCTCTGGAAGCTGTGAGGGAATTTCTACCAGGGGGCAGTTGGCATAGACATGCTGTAAACCCCTTTCAGCTGCTCTCCGGACATCACATTTCACGCTCTGCGGATGGGCATGCTGTCCTCCTCCCTGTCACTCCAGAGACTGCAGAGGCAGTATGGGGGTGGGGGGTGGTGCCTGTGGATACATAACCAGAGTGCTCTCCACAGTGAGAACCTCGGAGTTTTCACAGCAGTGAGTCTGGAGAAGTCCTCAGAGGTTCGTCTGTCCCGGCTGCAGTCACACACCCAGTCCCAGGGAGCTGTGAGCTCGGACTCGGTCATCCGCTCTGCAAAAGCAGAGATGCCTGTGGATGCAAGACCACCTCCCTGCACAGCTCCCGGGCACCGCCTTCACCTTGGAGTACAGGTATGAATGTGCCCTGGAGCTGTGCGTCACGGTCAGAGCCCGTGCCGTTCTCTGCATCGGCCCTGCTCAGTAGAGCCCTGGCCTTTTGGTTTCATTCTCAAGGACACTCAAGGTGACTCCCGTGGGGGTCCTGTAGGGCCTCCTTATGCTCAAAAGCCAACGGTGACAAATTAAATGAACTCTTTCTCTGGCTCGCCATCCCTCATGCTGGCAAGTGGATGAGCTTTTTACGAGACTGAGGTGGGTAGATAGATGGGTAATTAACATATACAGACAGGCAGGGGGTCATCCCAGGACATATTACGCTGTCTTCATCAAAAAGGTCATGTCGTACACCCAAACCTTTAAGCTGCATTTGTGAGCCCTGGGATGTGATGCGTGACTGCCCCTGCTAGCTGGGTGCACGGAGGGTACCTCATGGCACCCCACCAAGGGGCTGGTACGGCTTTCTCCCAATAGGATAGCGAGTGGCTTGGGCAGGCTTTCTTTGTACACACCCTCTTTCTCCAAGTATAGGTCCCAGAGCGCTAGGACCATTCTAAATCTATGCTCTCCAAGGGCTTCAGGCGGCGCCAAGAGCTTCTGCAGGGCCGGGAGCAGGCAGGAAAGTTAACCTCCCAGATTTCTGGGACCTCCTTTGACTCCGGCACCTGGCACTTTCCCTCTCTTTGCTCTCAAGTTCAGCCCTGCAGTCCCATGGAGTAGGCATCCAGCACTCTGTGTTGAGGGGGAGGGGAGCTCCAATGGAAGTTCAGACTGCCATATGGATCAGAAGTCTCTCTAATCGCTTCCCCGTGGGCAAGGTGGGTGGGGTTTTTCCCTCTTCCTTTCTTCCTCTCTTTTTATGGAAGCATAATTTACCTGCAGTAGAATCTGCCCCCTTTTAGTGTGCAGTCCTATACGTTTTCTTTTTTTTTTTTTTGCGGTACGCGGGCCTCTCACTGTTGTGGCCTCTCCCGTTGCGGAGCACAGGCTCCGGACGCACAGGCTCAGCGGCCATGGCTCACGGGCCTAGCCGCTCCGCGGCATGTGGGATCTTCCCGGACCGGAGCATGAACCCGCGTCCCCTGCATCGGCAGGCGGACTCTCAACCACTGAGCCACCAGGGAAGCCCCAGTCCCATATGTTTTGATAAAAGCACATAATTGTGTAGACCCTCTCACAATCAAGACAGAGAACATGTCCGTCGCCCCAAAATGCTCCCCACCCTGTGCCCCTTTGTAATCTACAGCATCCTCCTAACCCCAACACGTGGCAACCACTGGTCTATTTTCTGTCCTATAGTTGTGCCTTTCCCAGGATGCCCCAGAATGAAGCTCTTTGTGTCTGGCTTCTTTCACTTAGCAGAATACGTTTGAGCTGCGCCCATGTTGTCGCGTAGAGCAGTAGTTTGTCCCTTTGATTTATTTATTGTACATGTATTCCACAGATTGTTTGATTGTTCATCCTTACCCCTGATGAAGGACATTTGGGTGGCTTCCAGTTCTTAGCCACGATAAATAAAACATCCATGTACAGGTTTTTGTGTGAACATAAGCCTTCATTTCTCTTAGGTCATGTGCTACATGTATGAGGGACGGCCAAGCTGCCCCACCCATTGTGCATTCCCACCATCAGTGGAGGAAGGTTCTCAGTGCTCAGCACACTGGCCAGCACTTGGTATTGTCAGCAGAGCGAACTTCTCAAGATACAAATCTGATGATGTCAGAATAATTTAATGTCATTTTATTGCTTTTAGGCTAAAGATCTTTACATGTCGTAGGAGACCTTGCCTGACCTTGCTGTGTCCCCTCTCCTGCTTCCTCTGGCCTCGCCCCTCTGTGGCCTGTGCTCCAGGCCCGCTGCCCTTCCCCCAGCATCTATCTCCAGGTGCTTCGTCCTGCCTGAAACCCTCTGCCTGGATCCCTTTACTCTGTTCTTTGTTGGGTTAATGCCTTCTTATCCTTCACATCTCAGCTCCAATGTCCCTCCCTCAGCTAGCTTTTCTGACCCCCAAACTATATGTGGGTGACTTTGTGGACTTTCTCATAGCACCCTGTGATTTTTCCATCATAGCACTTATCACAACCTGGAAACACATATTTATTTCTCTGACCATTAGATTAAGGCCCATCTCGGCCTCTAGCCTGTCATCTCAGTGGCAGGAACTGTGTCCATTTCCCTTTCTATTGTTTCTTCACTTTCTTGGTCCCATAGTGACTAGTCAATAAATATTTGTCATAATTGCGAAGAAGTGACTGGTAAGATTCCCTGTAGCTGGGATGGGCCCGGAAAGGACTTCAAACAGTTCACGACTTCGGGTAGGTGGCTGAGCTTTGTGATGTAACAGAAGTTTCCCGCTATCCCAGGGCTCACCACCATCCTGTGCATCAAACACCTAAGCCAGATGAAGAGTGTGTTCTTCATTTTCCTTCCTGCCCCCATCCTGCCCAAGGAGGGACCAGTCATCTTGCAGCATCCTCTCCATGCCCTTCAGGGTGGAGCCAATCTCTACCATTTACAAGTAGCTTTGTTCATTTTCTATCAGGTTTTCTGTTTTATTTTATGTCCTTTATTTTTTTATTATGAAATATTTTGACATAGCAAAAATAGTACAGAGGAGAATATAATATGCATCTGTGTTCCCACCCCAGGATAAGAGAGAAACCATTACTGATACAAATCAAGCCCTCTGCTCCCTCCAAGGGGAATCCGGAAAGTCTGGGATTTGATGGTTATTATTTTCATGTGTGTTGTTGTATTTTCCCCACATATGTGAGTATCCATAAACCATTTATAGTGTTTTTCAAATTTTAAAACTCCATATAAATATTATTAGATTGTATGCATTTTTTATTAACTCTGGCTTCTTCCCAATTTTATGTTTGTGAGATTTATTCATGCTGTATTTATAGCCTTGGTTCATTTATTTTTATTGGTGTGTAATAGTTTATTTTTCCAGTGTACCAAAAGTAGTTGTTTGTTCTCCCGCTGATGAAGAGTGAACTTGTTTCCAGTTTTTGCTCTGATAAATAATGCTGACTTAAACATTCTTGTATGTCTTCCTTCTGCACAAGTTTCTCTAGAATGTACCCGAGAGTGGACAGCAACGTTGTAAGATATGCACCCCTTAAATTATTGAGAAATGCTGTCTGACAAGGTTGTACCCATGGTGGCAAATGAGATTTTCCATGGCTCTTCATCTTTGCCATCATAGAGTGTGATCTGACTCTAGAGTTTTACTAATAATGAGAGGAAAATGGAAACTCATAATGCGATTTAATTTGTATTTCCCTAATGACCAATGAGATGATCATCTTTTTATCGGTGATTTTCATGCTTCTGAGAAATGTCTTTTCGTGGATTTTGCCCATTTGATGGTTGCTTGTCTTTTTCCTACTGCTTCACAGGAGTTGTTCATGTGTCACTGACCCTCATTCTGTGTCTGTCAGCTGTGTGACAGGTTCCCTCTCCCAATTAGAGATCATCTTTTCACTTTGTTTGTGGTGACTTTGGGCACACAAACATTTTTTTTTTTTTTCTGTTTTGCGTTACGCGGGCCTCTCATTGTTGTGGCCTCTCCCGTTGCGGAGCACAGGCTCCGGACGCGCAGGCTCAGCGGCCATGGCTCACAGGCCCAGCCGCTCTGCGGCATGTGGGATCTTCCCGGACCGGGGCACGAACCCGTATGCCCTGCATCGGCAGGCGGACTCGCAACCACTGCGCCACCAGGGAAGCCCACACAAACATTTTTAATGTTAAGATGGTCAAGGTTTTTCTTTCATGGTTTGTACTTTTTGTGAATTGCTTAAGAGAACCTTTCCTATTCTAAAATAATGAACACATTACCATATTTTTATATTTTTAAATATATAATTTATATATATTTATAAATATTTTATTCCAGGAGTTTCAAACTTCTTCCCCCACATTTAAGTCATGAGTTCACCAGGGTTTACTGATGTGCTTGATTGGAGGTGGGACCTGACTTTATTTTTTCCATCAAGATAATCGATTAATTGACTAGCCGGTCCTTTTCATATTGATCTGCCATGCCACCTCTGTCAAGTGTAAAGTTTCCATATTCAGATGGGAATATAAAGTTTCCATGTGTGTTTCTGGGTTCACTATTCTGTTCCACTGGTTCTCGTTTCTATCCTTGCACCTAACACACTGCACTATCTTTTCCTCTCCCGTCTCGGAGCACAGGCTCCGGATGCGCAGGCCCAGAGGCCACGGCCCACGGGCCCAGCCGCTCTGCGGCACGCCGGATCCTCCCTGACCTGGGCGCGAACCCACGCCCCCCGCATCGACAGGCGGACCCTCAACCACTGCGCCACCAGGGAAGCCCACTGCACTATCTTAGTTATACTGGCCTTATATTAAGTCTTAACACCTGCCAGGACAAACGCCACTAACTTTGAAATTGTCTTGGCTATTCTTACTCTCCTATATGTATTTTTAGAATCCAGTTGCCAAGTACAATGAAAAACCTTTTGGAGATTTTGATTGGAATTGAATTAAATTTAGAAATTAATTTGGAGGAACTTGACATATTTATGATGCTGAATCTTACCATCTCTGAGAAAAGCTTATCTCTCTGTTACTATGGCCCTCTTTAATTTTTTTTTTTAATAAAGTCTCACTGGTTGTTACATAAAGCAACTTGTAAATCTTTTGCTAGATTTCTTTTTTGCTTACTTATTTTTGTTGCTATTATAAATGGAATCTTTTTTAAATTACTTTTTCTAGCTCTATGGTGCTAGGATGTAGAAATGCATTTTATTTTTGCTGAGTGATCTTATATGCAGCAATCATGGGCAAACTCTCTTAGTTCTAATAATTTGTCTGTAGAGTCTTGAGTTTTCTGTGTAGATAATTTTGTTTCTTCCTGTTCAATCTTTATTTCTTTTTTCTTTTATTACTGAGTGGCTAGAGCCTCCAATTCAATATTAAATAAAGACAAGGATAGCAGATATTCTGCTCTACTGATGCAATTTATTTTCAGGTTATAACCATAAAAAGTCTATTTGGATTTTCTGTTCTTTTTTCTTTATGTTTTATTTTACACATTTTCTATAATTGGTAAGCATTGCACTCGTCTTTCCTTTAACTATCTTTTGAAAAACAATTCAAGCTCCTAGAAAAGTTAAGAGAATAATTCAATGAGTACCCATTTACCTTCTCACCTAGATTCACCAGCTGTTAACATTTTGCCACACTGACGCCATATCTCTATATATAAATACACACGCGCGCGCATGCACACACACACACACACACACACACTTCCCTTTTACCAAACCATTTAAAAGTGAGTTGCAAACATCATGGTATTCACCCCTAAACACCTCAGCCTGCAGCTCCCAAGAATCTTCCTATTCAGCCTCATCACTTTTACCACACCTAAGAACATGAGTATTATATCAATAACTTCATCCAACATACAGCCCATCAAAAAACTTCTCCAGTTATCCTCAAAACGTATTTTATAGCTTTTTTAAAAATCTGAAATTCCATCGGATTTCACGGCATTTGCCCATTACGTCTCTCTAGTCTCCGCGAATCTAGAGCTGTTTTCCTGTCTTCCCCAGTTCTGATTTGACTTGTTTCAACGTTCGTCATGCTGCGAACTTCATCCAAGCTATTGCGTGTAGGAAGAGCTCTTTTATTCTTATTGCTGTGTGATATGCCATAGTGGGTGAATGCTCCACAATTTATTTACTCATTTAAATGGTGGGCATTTGGGTAGTTTCTGGTATTTTGCTCTTATTAATAGTGTTGTTAATAACATACTTGCACATGTCTCTTGGTGAACATGTGCATCTATCCAGGAAGGGATTTGGGGGTCATTGGATGGGTGCATGTCCAACTTCAGTGAATACTGCCAAACAGTTTTCCAAAGTAGTTCTACCAATTTATTATCGCACTAGCGATGTATAAATGCTCTGTTTGCTCTGTAGATATTGTCTATCTTTTAAATTTTGGTCATTCTGGTAAGTGAGTTATAGTTTCTTACCGTGTTTTGTTTTGCATTTCCTGATAACAGAGTTAAGCACCTTTTCACATGTCTTTGGATCAATTAGAGAAAATGGACATCATTGCGATATTTACATCTTTAATTCATTTCAATAATTTTTCATGGTTTTCAGTGAAAAAGTTTCGCACACATTTTATTAAATTTATTCCTAGATATTTAATGTTCTGTGGTGCTACTTAAAGAGGTTTCACTTTAAAATTTTTTGTTTTCTGTGTGTTGTTGCTGGTATATAGATTTATAATTGAGTTTTCATATTTAAAGCTTTGAATCCAGTGACCTTGCTAAACTTACTAATTAATCCTAATAGTTTAGCTATAGAGTTTTTAGATTATCTACATATGCAATCATATCCTCTACAAATAATGATAGTTTGATGTCTTCTTTTCCAATGTTTACATCATTTATTTTGTTTACTTGCCTTATATCATTAATCTAATGTTGACTACAATACACTGTTGTAAAAGTGACTATAGCATGCATCCTTGACTTACATCCGATCTCAGAGGGGAAAGCTTTCAATAATTCACTGTAATAATTCACTGTATGCCTGGTAGCATAACTGACGACATCTTGGTCCCTTACAGCCCTTTCACTAACCCTACCCAGGACTGTACTGTGCAGTAAATCACTTCTCTCTCATCAAGAGCTTTGGAATTAATAGATATTGTTTAATAATCATTAGGACCAGGTGGCCTCTACGCTCTGTTAGTCCCCAGACAATGATGAAAATCTTCCCTGACATATTCCCGGCACCCACGAGACTAGTTACCCGTTTGTAAATCTTGACTTAGGAATGCATGTCCTGTTTCCAAGCACCTACCCCCATACCCTAGGTTAACCAGAAAATTGTCCCAGTGGCCCCTTGGCCGTGCGGAGTGCAGCTGGGAATGCTCCTGGATCCCTGTCTGCCTAATCCAGATCCCACCCTGTGAGTAAGTTACCCTACAATAAACGGACCCGTTGCTCTGTGGAGCTGCCCACCCGTTTTTCGGTCTCAGTACGCCTTCTCAGTTTGGTGAGCACTTTTCCTTCCTCTGTCCTCCAACATTCACCATTAAGTATAACGTTCTCTGTAGATTTTTTGTAGCTACCCTTTATCAAATTAGGAAATTCCTTTCTATTCCTAGATTGCTAAGAGTTTTATTTTTTATTGTGATTATTAATATTTATCAAATGATTTTCATGTATCTATCAGGGTGGTCATATTAATTTTTTCGCCTTTGATCTACCAGTGTGATAAATTACGTTGATCAATTTTTAGATGTTAAAGCAACCTTGCATACCTAGAATCAACCTCTCTTGTCTACGATGTGTTGTCCTTTTTATATATTGCTGTATTTGATTTACTATTTCAAGATTTTTGTATGTATGTTTATAAATAAGAATTATCTATAGGTTTTTTTAAGTTTTTTTTTTTTCAGTTTTTGGTATCCAAGTGTCGCTGGTTTTATAAAATGAGTTGGAAAGTGTTTCTTCCTTTTCTACTCTCTAGAAGAATTTATGTAAGATTGGTGTTATTTCTGCCTTAAACGTATGAAAGAATTCTCCCATGAAGCCATTTGGGACCGAGGTTTTCTTTCTGCGAAGATTTTTTACTAACAGATTAAATTTATTTAACAGATACAAAACAATCCAAAATTTCTATTTGGTCATTTGGCAAGATTTTATTTTTAAAGTACTTGTCTGTTTCACCAAAATTTTAAAAATTTACTAAAATAAAGTTGTTTATAATGTCTTCTTCATATATTTTTAAGGCTTGTAAAACCTGCAATGATGTCATCCTTTTTGTGTCTTACAGTTGATCCTTGAACAACACAGGGGGTTGGGAGCACTGACCCCCAGTGTAGTTGAAAATCCACTTACAATTTTCAGTCGGCCATCTGTATGTGTGGTTCAGCATCCAGGGATTCGGCCAGACTAGGGATGGTATAGTCCCGTGATACGTATCTATTGAAAAAATCCACGTATGAGTTCAAAGCTGTGTTGTTCAAGGGTCAACCGTGTCAATAATTTGTGTTTTCTCTCTTTGTTCTTGATCAGTTTTGCTAGAAGTTTAAACATTTTATTAATCTTTTCGAAGAAACCATTTTGGTCTTAATTCGTCTCGATTCGTCTCGATTTTGAGTGTGTATTGATTTCTGATTTTGTGTTTATTATTTCCATTCTACTTTCACTGGGTTTAATTAGCTGTTTTTTCTATCTTATTGAGATAGGAGCTTAGACCACTGATTTCATTCTTATGTTTAATATATGCATTGAAGTCTATACATTTTCCTCTAAGCATTTCTTTGGCTTTATCTCATACATTTTATATGCCTTATCTTTTTTTTTTTTTTTTTTTGCGGTACGCGGGCCTCTCACTGTTGTGGCCTCTCCCGTTGCGGAGCACAGGCTCCGGACGCGCAGGCCCAGCGGCCATGCGCTCACGGGCCCAGCCGCTCCGCGGCATGTGGGATCTTCCCGGACCGGGGCACGAACCCGTGTCCTCTGCATCGGCAGGCGGACTCTCAACCACTGCGCCACCAGGGAAGCCCTATGCCTTATCTTTATTGTCATTGTTTTATTCAGGGTTCCCCGAGAAACAGAACCAATAGGATATGTGTGTGTTTATAAGGAGAGATTTATTTTAAGGAGTTGCCTCACGTGATTATGAAGACCTAAACTGGTGCTGCAGTTCAAGTCCAAAGGCTGCTTGCTAGCAGAATTCCCCCTTGCTTGGGAGAGGTTAGTCTTTGTTCTATTCAGGCCTTTAACTAAATGGTTGAGGTCTACCCACATTATGGAGGGTAATCTGCTTTACTCAAAGTCCACCAAGTTAAATGGAAATCTCATCCCAAAAGCCCTTTGCAGAAACATTCAGAATAATGTTTGACCAACTATCTGGGCACCATGGCCTAGTCAAGTTGACAGATAAGGTTAACCATCATACAATTTATTTAAAAATATTTTCTAATTTCTGTTGCTATTTCCTTTTTGACTTATAAAAATATATTGCTTGATTACCAGGCAGTTGGTAATCTTCCAGTTATCTTTTTGTTATTGATTGCTAGCTTAATTCTATAGTAATCAGCAAATATACCTGTACCTTAAATGTTTTCAATCTTTTGAAAAAATCTGAGGCTTTTTCTAATGAACCAGCATACAGTAAATTTTGGCAAATGTATCACATGTACTTGAACAATCTGTGGATTTGGTCACTGTCAGATGCAGTGTTCTAAGTAGATTAATTGGGTCATGTTTGTTAAGTGTATTTCTCAGATCTTTTATATTCTTAATTTTTCTTTTTTTGGTCTGGTTGTTTTGTCAGGAACTGAGCAAAGTATATTAAAGTCTCTTGCTATGATTGTGAGTTTGTTTCTTCCTATTATTTTTGAAGGCCTATCAATTTGTGTTTTCTACATTTTAAAGTTAAGACATTGAGGACACATAGATTTAGGGCTGTAATACCTTCCTCGTATATATACCCTTCATCCTTACATAATGTCCCTCTATCTGGAAATGCTTCTTGTTGTAAAGTATGCTTTCTTTGACCTATAGTCTTTGAGGTATAGTCACATCAGTCTTTATCTGGCTCAAATTTGCATACTGTATCATTTTCCACTCTTTTCATTTAAATGTTCTGTGTCTTTATGTTTAAGGTATATTCTAGTTCACACACTCTCTTGTGGAATTTGACTTCATCTGGGGTCTCTAATGTGACTTCCCTACCCCTTGTGTCCCAGGCTCTGTGTCCGTCCTTCGCACCTCCTGGCCTGTTAAAACTCAGGCTTTAACCACCAGGAATAAAAAAGATGTTTTTAAAAAAATATCTTATTTTTAGATCACATTATTGAGGTATAGTTGACATTTAAAAAGCTGCACATATTTAATGTATACAATTTGATGAGTTTGGAAATAAGTATACATCTGTGAAACCATCACCACAATCTATTCCGTAAACATATCCATTACCTCCAAAAGTTTTCTTCCACCCTCTATATTATTATTATTATTTCTTTGTGAGAAGAACACAATAGTAGATGTGCCAAACTTTTAAGTATACAGTACACTATTGTTAACTACAGACACTATGTGGCATAATAGAGCTCTAGGGATTATTCATTGTGTATAACTGAAACTTTACACCCTTTGACTAACACCTTCCCCCCGAAAACCCCCAGCCCCTGGCAACCACTATTCTATTCTCTGCTTCTATGAGTTTGACTATTTTTGGTTTTCCATATAAGTGGTATCATATAGTTTTTGTCCTGTGTCTTATTTCACATAGCATAATGTCCTCCAGGTTTATGCCATGTTGTCATAAGTGGCAGGATTTCCCGCTTTTTAAAGACTGAATAATATTCCATTGTATGTGTATACCGCATTTTCTTTATCCCTTTCTGTGTTGATGGATTTAGGTTGCTTCCATGCCTTGGCGATTGTGGACAATGCTGCAATGAACATGAAGTGCAGGCATGTCTTTGAGATCCTGACTTCAGTTCTTGTGGATTTATACCCAGATACAGGATTGCTGGGTCATAGGGTAGTTCTATTCTTCATTTTTTAAGAAATCTTTGAATAAACACTGACTCCAGCACTTGCTTACCCTCTGGTTAGCATTTTCTTATAGTTCCCACCCTCTCACTGCTTCCCTGAATTTACTGCCAGCTCATTCATGCTTTTAAAAATATTTTGCTTACATTTGATAATGTATATATGTCAATGCTCCTCTCTCACTTCGTCCCAGCTTACCCTTCCCCCTCCCCGTGTCCTCACATATATACGCTACCAAATGTAAAATAGATAGCTAGTGGGAAGCAGCTGCATCGCACAGGGAGATCAGCTCGTGCTTTGCCACCACCTAAAGGGAGGGGATAAGGAGGGTGGGAGGGAGATGCAAGAGGGAGGGGACATGGGGATATACGTATATGTACAGCTGATTCACTTTGTTATACAGCAGCAACTAACACAACACTGTAAAGCAATTATACTCCATTAAAGATGTTAAATAAAAAAGAAAAAAAATTTACTTATACTCTCTCACGCATTTTTAGATCTGTACATACTGAGAAGGGTTCCTCTGAATACTTGTTCCAAAATATTTCTGAAGATGGAAGTCTCTTCTTCTTCATCTATTCTCTAACTGGGTTGTTTGTCATTTTCTTTCCAATATGTAGGAGATCTTTACAAGCACACTTTTATTTAGCATATGTGTTAGAAAAAATCCTCCCAGTATAGTATTCATCTTTCAAATTTGTTAGTAGCATCATTTTTTATAGAGAAAAATCAAACACTAATAAAATTAAATCTGTCCCTCCTTTTCTTTATGGTTTCTGGGTGTCATACCTTATCTAATTAAATACTTCCCACGCCTACATTTTATTTTAATTTTCTAATTGTTACATTAAGTTTCTAATTCATCTGGAATTTATTATTGTAGACAGTGTACAGAAAGGACTTAACTTTATTCAATGCAGGTGTACTGCCAATTATACTGGCACCATTTAGTAAATAAACTATTCAACCCGTTGAACTGAAATGTCACCTTTCCTTTGGTGGCAAAATCAGACTTATTTTCATTGTAGTGCCTTCAGATCTAAGTTTTAATACTTCCTAGGGCAAGTTCCTCCTCACTATGATTTTCCAAAAATTTTCTTGGCAATTCTTGAAAATTTATTCTTCCATCTAAACTTTTAAATTATTTTTCCTGTTCCAGAGAATTATATTATTATATTTTTCATTGTATTTTATATTAATTTGGGAAGCTTTTTTCTTTCCATGCCCTTCTTTAAAAATTGTTTTCTGCTATACACATATAGTTGAAATCGCAGAATTAATTTGCTTCTGTACATGTAATATGCCGACTCTTCTGTACATCGTTCCATTTAATTCTCACCACGATCTCTGTGAAGGGATTATTGATATCCCCGTGTTAGGGTAAAAAAGAGAAGGATAGAGAAAGGGAGTAATGTGCCCAAGATCACTAGTTAGAGTGGGCAGGGGTCTGGCTCCGATATTCTATGTGACATGCTCCCAAGGTGACGTGGGCATCTGAGAATTCATTTCCAGGGGTTTGGGATCCATTCTCAGGCCCACATCTTCTTGTCTGAGTGCTTGGCTTATTAAATGAGAAACAGTCAAAAATCCACTTTGTATAGACCAAAAGATCTACTCTGCCACCTCTTGGGACACTGATTTCATCTTATAGCATAGACCAACTGTCTGCTGGGGTCTAGGCACTCATTCTTTCTATCTCTCCCTTACTCAGCAGTTAAGTGGGGAGATGCCTAGTGCACACAAGTGCCAATATGCATATGTCAGTGTTGTGGGCACTGTCACATGTCTATATGTCACTGTTATCGGCACTGTCGGAGATCAAAGAAGAACAAGGCTCTGCCCCAGTGAACTTACAATATATCTGAAGACTTACAAATGTGCATAGACAGGTAAAGTACAGACTAAAACAGCCAACACGGGACTAGCTGCTGGTGTTCCTGGTGAGTCCTCATGTCCAATGCCTGGCAGGTATAACATTTTGGAGAATGAAGGAATGAACCAAATCTACAACACAGGAGACTAAGGGACAAAGGGGATGAAAGGGGTCTGTTTTACATCAATGTAAAACAATTCTCTCAATTGGAAAAAGAAGCTGAATCAGGAACACACCCAACTGAGATCAGTTCTGTAAAATCATCTTTGAAATAAAGGAGGGGCCTTTTATAACAATGTTCCCATGAAGATGAAAGGAGGCGATGGTCTCTGGGCAGAAACAAAGGCAGCCCTTTCTCTCTCTCTCTCATTACCTTGTCCAGATTCCTGCCTGAGAAGAGGGCACTGCGTTGGGCCAGGGGCCCAGGAAAGGAGCTGGGACGTGTGGGCTGGTTCTTGCCCTCCCCCAGCCAGTCTGGGTTTCCTCTTCCACCTGCTGGATGGCTCTGTTTTGGGGTCAGCACTGATGTTTCTTCTGGTTTATCAACTGCCCACTTGTCTTATAATGAGTTCATTTTTATACTGAGACTGTATCTCCTAACTTAGGACTCCTATTTTTCAAAAGTACGGTGAGTTTAAAGCTTAAAGCAAATTGAGCAATCAGTTCATTCATAATTTCCCAAGTTAATCCATGGCAAATTATATTAAGATCTTAATTGATTTCCCACATAAAAGGAGGGGAATGCTCTGTGGTCAGTAAAGTTTGAAGATGTTGGATTGAAGAAAATTGGTTTCTTTACAGTAGCGCAGTTTTAGGTCTCTTAACATCCTCATGTGCATTGGAACTGCAAAGAGGGGGTTACAGTCAAAATTACTTATTTGACCTTGGAACTTATTTTCCCCTAAGTTTCACCGTCTTCTTGGGATAGAGTGTTCCACAGGAAACTCTGGTCCAGTCCAATCCTTTTCACAGCTGTAAGATCTGAGCCTCAGAGCAGGGAATGATTTGCTCAAGGTTCCTTGTTCACGGGTGGCCAATTCTGGAATGCTGACCCTGAATCTGGGGCTCTCTCAGTGAAATTGACCATCCTTTCTGAGCCAGAGTGGGCTGAATGGTGGACACAGTTGACATCTAGATTTTATGTGAACTAAATAGAAAACCATGACGGCTTTGTCCAGAGAAGAATGGCGGGATCTGCTAGGTTGGATGGTGGGACTGGGGCAGTGGGTTCGCCTCCTCTCTGCATCCCGCCCCCTCTGTCAAGAACGCTTCGCGATGGTGCCACAGCTCTGTGATGCGGGCCTAGCTCTCCAGTGCACATTCCCAGGGCCCAGCTGCCTGAGGCTGGCAAAGACTCTTTTCTGAGGGGGTGAGTGCCCCATGGCTGATTTCAAGCCCGACTTCTGGGAGAATTGATTCTGTCTTCTACTTCCTGTGTGGCAGGGTTCCTCCATCTATTTCTTGCTTCCTACAAAGGAGCCCATTCTCACTAATATTGAAGAACAATGGAGACACAGATTGGGTAAGGAAAGCCTAGGCCCAGTTCCAGCAAAGACTGAGTCTTGTTTTCTCCCTGACTTTCTAAGTCAGTTATTTGGTGTAGAGGGATACCTGGGATTGGAAGGATGAGACCAGCGTCCATACTTCCAGGGAACAGACTGGGCAAAGCAGGGGTTAGAGAAGGGACTAGGGTTTCCATTCACGGCTCACACACTGAGTGTGGCACGGAGCCTCAGGGTAAAAACCCAAATAGGGTGATTCAGTAGATCCGATCTGATTGGATTCAGAAAATCCAGTCCATGGACTGGATTCTTAAGAGAGTTTGGAACAGAGTCTCCTGGACATCAATGAACCTTGTGCATCGATTGACTTTTGTCTTGGGTATCTCTGAATACAGCTTTTCCTTTGCATTAGGGCTGATCTAGAGAGCAAAGATATTGATATTCTAGCAAAGCCCCTGGAGGAGAGGCTCCCAGGAGGAGAATCTGGTGATTACCCACCCGCTCTGCCCAAGCAGAGGACTGAAGGAAGGGTGGGGCTGGGCAATGGGTCTCGCCACTGGGTGGCGCTGTGAGCTGCAGAGGTGGATTCTGGAGGACATGTCTCAGGCTCCCGCTCCGAGACGGCACCTGGTCTGTATCCCTCATCTGCCATTGTGGGGCTCACAGGAGAGACCACAGTGAAAACGACTCCGCATTGTACACGAGAGCCTCACTCTCACCAGTGGTGGTTGATCATTTTATCCCGTATGCGAATTCCTGGGGCTCTCGGGGTCTAATCTGAAAGGAAGATTCTTCTAGGACTCCTATAAGACCCCTTTACTCCCGCCTTCATCTGCTTGCCCGGAGGAAGCTGAGGTGGTGCGGGGCCCCCTTTCTCGTAGGAAAAGGTGGGTCATTGCTCCCCCTTCTTCCCTGATCCGTCCTCCTAGCAAGTGACACGGAAGGGGAGCCTCTAGAGAAGGGGATGTGAAAGGAAACCTTAGGATGAGGCATAGAAGGGTCCTGGGAAGTCACGGGTGTGGGGTATGTGACCTCGGCCAGGCCCTCCTGTCCCCGTCCTGATTCTGGCCACAGCTGTGTATGCCGCACACACGGGAGCAAGGCCCCATGTGAGGGCAGCTGTCTGCAACAGTCGTGGCAAGATCCCTGCTGCGAGGCGTGCGACAGAGGGACCGGCTGTCCTTTGGGGGGCTCGTGATGGGGCTGATCCCGCTATGCCCCTGTCGGCATCCCGGGTCCTAGGCCTGAGCCTTCGCCACCACAGGCCACTTCACCTCCAGCCTCCACCTTCTCCCGGGGCCTGAGCAGCCCTTCACGTAGCTCTGGTTCTCAGTCAGCAAGCGGGGCCTCTCTTCCACCAGCGCGCTTCTGCCTCCGGACCTCACATTCTTCGCCTCCACGCCTTGACTTTCCTGTTCACCGACCCCAGCGCACGCTCAGCTCCTAGAGCCTAAACCCCGCCCAGACCCCTCCCATCTCTGGGCTCCACCTCCTCAGCTGACCCCACCCTCTGTCAGGGTCTCAACCTTTCACCGAAAGGAGCCTCCCCGTGGATCTGACTGATTCGTTTGCCTGTCATCAACCACCACCAACCCTCTCCCCACTGCCAGACCCAACTTTGAGTCATTCAGGCTGACCCGGTCCCATCCTCTCCCAACAATCCCAGGCAGGGCCCACTCACGTCTACTGGTATTAATTTTATTTTCTTATTTTCTCTAGTCTTGATGTATCTGGGTCCTTGCTGGCCTGGGAGAGTTTACCCCTCCCAAGGGTGGCCAATTCTTAGACACAGCAAATGATTCGCCTGTGAGAGTCCGAGTTCCTTCATTTGCACCTGCTCAAATGTCCTATTTTTAAAACACAGTACTTTTTCATAATACAGTCATTGAAAAAAAGACAAAAGAGAAAACTAACATAAAAACATTCATGGGCTTGTCAAAGTGAGAGCAAGCAGTAGACCCAACCCCAAGACTGGCTTACGCAGTCCGTCCTCTCCACAACTTTGTACAGCTGTACCGGTGGGTAGGGTTGCACAAGAAAAGTATGAAGAACACTTTGTTGATAGTGAGAAATTTAGAGTATGCAATACTTCTTGGAATTCAATGTTAATAATATCGAGTTGACACAAGAGTTAGCAAATTTACTTAACTTGGCCATAGGTTTGAAACCGATATGCTTTTGTTTTGAAGCCATATCATTCCTCTGAAAGATGTGAACCAGTTGTGTCAACATGGATGCGTATAACAAAGGAGAGTTCTTTTAAGTACCAGTTTTAATTATTGGAAAACTTTTTTTGGTGGTAAAATAAATCTAACAAAACCTTTAACCATTTAAAAAGTATACAGTTCAGTGGCATTGAGTACATTCACAATGTTGGGCAGCCTTCACCACCATCTAGCTCCAGAACATTTTATTTTCCCTAAAAGGAAACCTCACACCCGTTAATCCGTGATTCCTTGTTCCTCCCATTCCCGCGACCCAGCCTCTGACACCTACTGCTCTGTTTTCTCTCTATGGATTTTCCCATTCTGGGTATTTCATATAAATGAAATTTTAAATGACGTGACCTTTTGTGTCTGGCTTCTTTCACTTAGCATGATGCTTTCAATGTTAATCCATGTTGTACCCTGTACAACATTCCTTTCTATGCGTGAACAATTTTCCATTGTTTGGATAGCCTACATTTTAATTCATTCACCAGTTAATGGGTGGAAACAACGGGGTTGTTTCCACCCATTTGCTATTGTGAACAGTGCTGCTATGGGTTTTGTATACAGGTTTTGCTTGAACACCTGTGTTGAAGAAGCTATTCTTTCCTCCATGAATAGTCTTGGCACTCTTGTGGAAAACCAATTTACCATATATGTATTAGTTTATTTCTAGACTTTCAATTCTATCCCATTAATCTGTATGTCATCCTTATGTAAGTACCACACTGCTTTTATTATCGAAGCTCTGTAGTAACTTTTGAAATCAGGAAGTATGAGTCCTCCAACTTTGTTCTTTAAAAAAATTTTTTGGACTATTTGGGGACCCAATTCCATATGAATTTTAGGATAAGGTTTTCCATTTCTGCAAAAACTGAACCTGGGATTTTGAAAGGGATTTCACTGAATCTGTAGATCATGTGGGATTATTGCCATCTTAATGCTATTAATTCTTCCAATCCATAAACATAAGCTATTTTTCCATTTTTTTAGATTTCCTTTAATATCTTTCTGCAATCTTTTTCATTTTTGATGTACAAGTCTTCCCAAAAATAGAAGAGATGGGAACCTTTTTAACTAATTACATGAGGTCAACATTATCCTGATATCAAATCCAGTCAAAGGCATCACAAGGAAAAAAACTACAGATCAATATCCCTTACAAATACAGATGCAAAATTCTCAACAAAA
Source organism: Aethalodelphis obliquidens (assembly GCF_003676395.1). Taxonomy (NCBI): domain Eukaryota; kingdom Metazoa; phylum Chordata; class Mammalia; order Artiodactyla; family Delphinidae; genus Aethalodelphis; species Aethalodelphis obliquidens. Next base: position 4,600,740 of record NW_020837958.1, on the reverse strand, counting down.
TAGTAAACTGAATCCAATAGCATATTAAAAGGACTATACACCACGACCAAATGAGATTTATCCCAGCAATGCAAGGGTGATTTAAAATATTAAAATCAATATAATACACCACATTAATAGACTGAAGAAAACAACCACATGAATTAATATCAAAAAGCATTTATAAAACCCAACACAACTTTCATAATAAAAACACCCAACAACCAGAAACGGAACTCCTCAACCTACTAAAAAAAAACCCCACAGCTAACATCATCTTCAGTAGTGAAAGACTGAAAGTTTTTCCTCTAAGATCAGGTATAAGACAAGGATGCCCGCTTTCATCACTGTTATTGAATATTGTACTGGAAATTCTAACCAGAGCAATTAAGCAAGAAAAATAAATAAAAGGCACCCACATTGGAAAGGGAGAAGTAAAAGTGTTTGTATTCTTTTGAGGGAGGTCTGTCAGTAGCAAGTGCTCTGTTTTATATTTTGCTTTTGTGGTTGAAAGATTGTTTCATTAGTTGTACAGCTCTAGGTTGAAAGTTTCTCTCAGCACTTTTAAGACAATATTCTACTATCTTCTGACTTCCATTAGGGTTTTAGTGAGGTCCGATGTCTCTATAATTGTCTTTCCTGTGTAACAATTTTTTCTCCCTTGTTGCTTTAAGATATTCTCTCTGTGTTTAGTGTTCTGCAGATTCACTGCCATAGATCTAAGGGGTGGCTGTGAGGGTGATCTGTGCTTCTCAGCTTTAAAAGAAAATAATTACACTGGGGAAAGTGGGCAATTTTCCAGAAAAGAGAAAGACCACAGTCATTCTGAACCCATGCAATACAAGGAACACTTGCTAAAATTATACTTGCCTCTTAACTCAAGATTCTCCCTTCAGCCAGGTGAGCAAACAGCTTCTAAAATAAAGCCCAGATCAGCTGAGGTGGGCCTCTGGTGGGCGAGGGTCCCAGAAGCTGGTGTGATAAGGGGAGGGAGTTGTGGACTTTTGCTCTCTGTAGTGTGGTTTTGTGCAGGGCTGGGGATACTAGGTAAACGTGCTCCATCAGCTGGGGACAATGACACCATACTGACATCATCGCTACGCGAACAGCACTTCTGGCAAGGACCTCAAACACTAGTCATTGGCAGGGTGGGGTTGGGGTCTCTAGGGGTGAAAACAAGGTCACACAGCAGACATGAAATATTATTATTCTGATGTTACCTCCAGAAGGTGTTTTATGGGCTCAAGAACTAACCCTCTCAGCTGGCACAGAGGACTCCCCCTGTGCTTTCTGAACACTGTGAGGGCCCCCGTTCTGCATCATTTCCAGCCCAGACACAGGTCTAGCTCAGAGCTCAGGTCCTTGTCCTGTCCTGGATCTTCCCAGTACCCCAAAAGTGCCTTGTCACCCATTATTCTTTGTTCTGGTAGTGGTAGAAAAAACAATCAGCACCATTTAGTACCACCAGCGTGTCCACACATCACTGAGTCCCTAAGAGGTATTTCCTGCTATGACCCCATTTGTCAGATGAGAACACTGATGCTCTGAGCAGTCACATGGCCCATCAGGGTTGAAACCAGTGTAGCTGTCCTTTCTCTTTCCACCTCTATGGACCTCCCCACGCTCCTCAGCCCTGGACCCATTCTCTTTTTTCTCTATTCTTCTTCAACCAGATGTACCCCTGACACTTGTACACACCCCACCTGGCTCAGCCATAGAACTGACTCTGAGGGTGAAACCAATCTCCTTTCTTTTCAGTGAAAAGCTATCTTGACCTTTCAACCTGATGCCTGACGTTACCTAATGAGGACAAGCTGGCTTGGGCCTGAAACCAAACAAGATGCTGCTACATCCTGACTGCTTTGCTGGCCGTTTCTCCCCCTCCTGCCTGTGGGCTGTTGTGTAACTTGCACTCCTCAGCTCTGACCGGTGATCACCTCAAGCCTGATTTTAGTGAAGCAAAATGGGGACTTTGCGATAATTGGTGGTTTCTGCCTAAAGCCTGTTTATAACAGAGAGAATTGGGGGAACCTGAAAGCAGAGACAAGTTTGGTCAAGCTGGAGAATGCAGCGTGGCGAGTTGGGCCGCCAGCCCTAGAGGCCTGAGGGAAAGGGTGACTGATCTTTCTACACTGGGGTTTCTGTTCTTGTGTTGGATACGTTTCCACAGTTTAACCTCAGACACAACCTCTAGATGCACAGCAGTAATAGCTCCTATCAACTGAGTGCTTACAATGTCCCTGGCTCTGTGTTGAGCATGTGACATGCATTCATTTTTTGGTTGTAGTGGGGTGAATGGTGGCCCCTAAAAGCCGTGTTCACATCCTAACCTCCAGAACCTGTGAATATGACCATATTTGGAAAAGGGGCCTTGGCAGACATAATGAAGTTAAGGCTCTCAAGATCATTCCTGATTATCCAGGTGGGCCCTATATCCAATTCCAAGAATTCATATAAAAGACACGTAGACAGGTGACAAAGCCCATTGAGAAGAGAGGGGCAGAAACTGGAGTGAGGCAGTCACAAGCCAAGGAACACCCTGTCCCACTAGGAGCTGGAAGAGACAAGGAAGGATGTTTCCCTAGAGCCTTCAGAAGGAGCGCAGCCTTGATTTTGGACTTCTGGCCTCCAGAACTGCGAGAGAATAAATTTCTGTTGCAAGCCACCCAGCTTGTAGCAATCTGTTACGGCAGCCCTAGGAAATTAATGATTTCTTCAACAACTCTGGGAAACGGGCATTGTTATTATCTCCCATTTTGGAGATGAGGAAAGTCAGGCACGGAGCTCAGATAACTTGTCCAGGGTCCCGAAGGTGGGAAAAGACAGCACCAAGGTGAAAATCAGACAATGATGTGCCCAGAGTCACAACCTGACCCCTGTGGGTTTCCATCAGAAAAATGAGGATGTTGGAATAAAAGGCTGAAACACATTCTTCCCCCAGGTTTCCCCATAAACTTGTATGAATGAATTCAATGGAACCAAGGAGAAAAGGCGACAAGCTGCTTCGGCCCATGGCCTCTTGCTGCCCCCTAGTGACCAAGGTGATGAATGTCATGGCATCATTTCTCTTGGTCTTGTTTCTAGCTCCACCTAGAAGAGGTAAAACAAACCCAGCCCACTTTAGCAGAATAAAACTTCAGAAAAGAAATGTCTCTGTGTGCTCTGCCAGGGTTCCCTTGCACATGTTCAGTGGCTGAAGAAGAGGGGTCACGTCTACCTCATCAGGGCACACCAGCGCTGAGCCTTGAAGCATGAGAGGAGGTGAGTTGTGGCAGGAAGTGCTGGGTGGGACCCCCTTCTACTCCTGGGTGAACCTGGGCATGGTGCAGCCCTCTCAGAGCCTCCAATTCCTCGTCTGTGAAATGGGAATAATATCTGCCTCACGCTTGTAAGATTAAATAATGTAAAGTGCCTGGCATGTGGTAGGTCCTCAGTGAAGGTGAATACTCGATATATTTTGTGTGAATGAAATGCAATCACCTACATAAAGGAAAATGTCACAGTCTAGAAGGAAGGGAGCCATAAATAGTGTGAGAATGAGCAGGAAGCAGGACTGTATCCTGGGGAAAACCCTGGACTTGTCAAGAGCTTTACAACCTAGATTTATTAGCCCTGACACACACTCGCTCTGTGTCACTTCTCTGTATGCCTTGTCATCTGTGAAATGGAAAGTTGAATAACAGAATCATCTAGAAGGCACTCAGCTTCCAGTAACTGAAGACCCACAGACAGTGACTTAACCCAGTGGCCAAATCTGGCTTCCCGTTTGTTTTCACGCAGCCCATGAGCTAAGAATGACTTTTACAGTTTAAATGGCTAGAAAAAAATTCAAAAGAAGGAACAGTTCGTGACATATGAAAAATCTATGAAATTCAAATATCCGTGTCTGTAAATCACGTTCTGTTGGAATCCAGCCATGCTCATTCTTTTACGTGTCGTCTATGGTTCCTTTCCTGCTACAACAGCAGAAATGAGGAGTTGGCTGGGAAAGCTGAAAATATCTGGCCATTTACAGAAAAAGTTAGCCAACCTCCAACTTAATCAACAAAGCTATTTAATTATCTCACTTAAGTAGTTGAAATTGACAGCACTCTGGGTCTATACTCCCACAATTCTCTTGGCCTTTCCTCCTGGTCACAAAGTGGGAACCTCGGTTCCGTGAATCACAATCTACATTCAAGGCAGGAAGTAAGAAACAGAGGGAAAAGATTTTCTCCTGCCATGTCACTTTTACCTGAGAAGAACATATTTCCCAGAGGTCCTACCATTTGATTATAAGAGGGCAAGAGCACGGGAGAACAGAGAGGCAGTAACTGCGAGAACCTCAGTGGGTGACGGGGGGAGGGGGTGGCTTGAATTCAGAGGATGAAGATGGCGAGATGTGGACAGATTCTGGATACATTTTTGGGGAATTGCTTCTGGGCTGATTGGGTGGGGGTGGGAGGCAGAGAAAGGGGAGACCAAGGGTGTTACCCACATATTTGGCTTAAACCCTTGGGGAGCTCCTGGGATGATTGGACAAGTTTTACAGAAAAGGTAACACTTAGGAACTAATCCAAATGCAATTCTTGTATAAGAGCTCTGAGTGTGTGTGTGTGTGTGTGTGTGTGTGTGTGTGTGTGTGTCTGTGTGTTGGCTTTAGCTGGCAGACCTCCTCCTCTCTCACTAGGATGCTCCTGTGCCCAGCAGGTCGGGCAGGAAGCAGAGGGGTGGAGTGGTACTCACCACTAGGAGGTTGGCACAGGCTTGCCCACTGCAGCTACTTATTCCTACCTGGCCTCACAGCATGCTCACCACATGCCACGCACAGTGCAAAGCACTACCAATATTAAAAGATGTAATCCTCGGAACAGCCCTATGAGATAAGTGCCATTAACAATCCTCATTTTACAGATGGGGAAATTTGGGGTTCAGAAAAGTGAGGTGACATGCCCAAGGTGAAACAGCTGGTGGGTGGCAAAGCCAAGATTTGAACTCGGGCCTTCGGATTTCAGAGTCTAGGCTTATCAACCATCCCTTCCAGCTATGGTAAGGGAAGGCAGGGTAGAGGTCTGAGTAGTTTATCTTCCTTTCAGCACCTCTAAAAGTAAAGGCACTTGGCAAAGTGCTGGCACATAGTAAGTCCTCAATAAACTCTAATAATTGGAGTTATTTTTATTAACACCCAGGAATCAGGCAGGCTATGGCCCTCCTGAGCTCCCATGTTCTGTAGGAGACAGAAGATGCAAGTTAGGGGGAAAATACTGATTTACATCATTTGCCAAATCTTCAAAAATAACTGGCAGGAGAGGAGAGATCAGACAGAATGTGTAAGTCTCTCTGTTTTTCTTTATTTGTTGTCACACTATTATATTTGAAGAGTGGAAACTTAGCAAGAAAAAGAGCATACGTCTGCCCACATTTTTCTAGATTTACATTCTTTTTGCTTATTGGAAAAGAAAAAAATAGGACCAAATGTTAAAGGCATGAAAAAAAAATTCAAAAGGCAAGAAATATGGAGGGAAAAAAATCAGACTGGCAGCTATGTGGAAATTGAAAAATGCAAATGACATGGAGCTTGTTCCAATTATCTGACACCCCCGGGTTGGAATTGATTCCTGCTGTTGGGAGGGAAAAAATCGGATGAGAAAATTCTGCAAGCGAGATCCTCAAAACTTTGGAGGGAAATTCAATCCCAGACACAAAAGTGAGCCTGAGGGGTGGGTTGGGAAGTGGAGAACGTGGGAATCCGTTTAGGAGGTGAGCTGGCAAGAGTTCCTGCCTCTAGGGTTGATGTCCCTGTAGTAATAAGGATTCACCTCCAGGGGGCCACGGACTTTCTGTACTGCAAAGATGTGGCCCCAGGGCCGGCCGTGGGAAAGTGAGAGGCACTTGTTGGACGCACACGGAGGGGAGAGAACAGATTTGGAACCCCAAAGGCGGGACAGCCCTGGCTGCCCCAGCAGTGCTCTCTCCATTCAGAATGGACTTCAGCAAGGCCTTCTGTAGTCAAAACCAAACCACGAAAGAGTAGCTGTACAAAAGAAAAAGAAAGTGGCCAGTTGGGCAGAAGGGAGCCACACACTTCAAGAAAGCTATTCCAGAAGGGAGTCTGTGGTCAGTAATGTTTGCTCATGAGAACTGCTTTTCTGGGAATGACAGGCTCATTAAGGAGGAAATGGAAATGATGCCATAAATCAGAGGTCAACAAAGTTTTCTGTCAAGGGACAGTTAGTAAATATTTTAGGCTTTGTGGGCTGTTGGGCTCTGTTGCAACAGTGCTGATATAGCATGAGATTAGCCATAGACAATGAGTAAACAAATGACCATGTCTGTGTTCCAATAAATTTATTTATGAACATTAAAATTTGAATTTCACGTTAAGAGAATGAAAAGACATGCCACAGACTGGGAGAAAATATTTGCAGAATAAGTCTGATGGAGAAACTGATATCCAAAACATACAAAGAACTCTTAAAACTCAACAATAAGAAAATTAAACAACCCAGTTCGAAAATAAGCAAAGGATCTGGACAGACACCTGAACAAAGAAGATATACAGAAGGCAGGTAAGCATATGAAAAGATGCTCAACATCATAACTCGTTAGGGAGCTGCAACAATGAGGTACCATTACATACCTACTAGAGAGGCTAAAATCCAAAACACTAGCACCAAATGCTGACAGGGATGTGGAGCCACTGGAACTCTCATACTTTGCTGGCGGAAATGAAACATGGCGCAGCTACTTTTGGAAGACTGCTTGGCACCGTCTAACAAAACCAAACATACTTTTACCATACAATCCAACAATCACACTCCTTGGTATTTACCCAAATGAGTTGAAAATTTATGTCCACACAAAACCTGCATGAAAATGTTTATAACAAACTCATTCTTATTTGCCAAAACTTGGAAATGACCAAGATGTCCTTCAATAGGTGAATGGATAAGCCAGCTGTGGTCCATCCAGACCTGGGATGTCACTGAGCCATAAATAGAGATGAGCTAACAAGCCATGAATATACACAAAGGAAACTCAAATGCATATCACCACATGAAAGGAGCCAATCTGAAAAGGCTACCTACTGCATAATCCCAACTACATGACTTTTCAGAAAAGGCAAAACTATGCAGACAGTAAAAAGACCAGTGGATGCCGGGGATTTGGGGGGAAGGAGGAAGGATGAATAAGTGAAGGCTATGTACACGTGCAGATGACTTTTACAGCAATGAAACTATGCTGTATGATACTGTAATGGTGGATACACGTCGTTATATATTTGTCAAAATCCATATAATATACATCACCAGGAGTGAACACTAATGTAAACAATGGACTTTAGCTAATTATAATGTATCAATATTGGCTCATCCATTGTAACAAATGTGCCCCACTAAAGCAAGATGATAATAGAAGACACTGGTAAGGTTTCTTACTGGTGGTAAGGGGATATGTGGAAACTCTGTACTTTATGCTCAATTTTTCCATAAACTTAAAACTAGTCCAAAAAAAAGTGTATTTAAAAAAAAAAGAAAGAAAAATAATTTAGATTTCATACATTTTCATGTGTCAACATGTTCTTTTTTGATAGTTTTGGAACCATTTAAAAATGTAAAAAGCAGTTTTAGCTTGTTCATACAAAAATAGGATCATACAAAAATAGGCAGTGGACTTGGCCCGCAGGAGGTATTTTGCCAATCCCTATCCCTGTGAAATCGTCTTTATAAAGGTGAGTCTCCTCTGAGAGCTCGAGCCTGGGAGGCGGGATAGAGGGCAAGGGAAGGAGCCGCTCCCTGATGACACACTTCATGCACGTTATTCCTGCTACAGTCACAGCCAGCCTACAGGCTGGAGTCACCCCCACATGTGAGGGTTTTGCTGACTCAGAGTGACCATGGGAAGCTGGGGGTAGAATGAGCTTGAGCAGGGTTTCCTGAGCCAGGTGGCCTGGGTTTCAATTCCAGTCCTACCACTTGCTGGCTCTGTGGCCTCACACTGATGACTCAGCTTCTCTGTGCAGTGTTTGCACACCTGTAGAACACAGATGACAGCGGTCACATCTTTTACACAGGTGTGTTGTGCAAGTCAGATGGTCTATACACTGTTATAGTATATCCAGCCCCTAGCCCAGTCCTGGCACATAGTCAAATATTTTTGGAAGGAAAGGAGAGGAAACTGTATAAGTCAGCTATTTCTTCAACAGTGCTGCATAACAACCATCCCCATACTCAGTGTTAAAACTAAAATCCTTTATTCTCATACTCATGATCAGCAGGTCAGCTGCAACTTGGCTGGGCTGGGCTGGACCCCTGACTCCAGGCTCCAGTTTCTCCAGTTTGCAGTGTAAGTTCAGATCTGCACTGTCTCTCTTTCATCTTCCTTGGCCCAGTGGCCACTTGGTGTGGGTGGTTTGCTCTCCGTGTCTCACCTTGGTGCCCAAGGGAAGGGAACGTGGCTACTGGGGGCATGTTGTCTTGTGGCAATCAGTGGAGCATAAGAAGACATGCGCAGTGCACAAGCCCAGTTCAAGGGTGTGATCACATCACACCCACTAATAGTGTCATGTCATGTCCATTGACCAGAGCAAGCCCTGTGGCCAGGCCCAAAGTCATGTTTCCCTGTAGGTGACAGAAATCCATGATCCATATTCCAGAGTTGATGCTGCCTGTGTCCCTGCAGGCCTGGAGTTCCTCAGATTCAGAGATTGCCTTTTATCTTGAATTCTGCCTAGAAGAGGTTTCCTAAGACCGAGTCCAAGAGGCCAGACACCAAGGTGCTAGACTTCTTGTTACAGGAGGAAAACCAAACTCAGATCTGTCTGAGCCAGGGCTGAGCTGGCTGTTCTGTAATTTGCACTGAGCAAGAAGAAGGGTGTGGCTTTCTGAAACCAAGAAATAAAGCCCTAGGCATGGCAGGAAGGGTCAGATGAGGGAGGACAGGGGTGACAGCAAAACACAGACGGGACACCTGAGTGTCCACCAGAGTCCATCCTTCCTTCCTGCATAGACTGCTGCCCTATAATGGCCCACAGACAAATTCTTTAATTGATTTTTCATTAAAAATAACTTTTTTGGATTTTCTGATTTCAAAAGCAACACCTAATCTCTGGAGAAAAGTTAGAAAATGCTGGTAAGCAAAATAAAAGCAAGAAAATACAAACGCACCTATGATCCTACCGCTCAACAATAACCACTCTTCACATTTGCTTAGTGTCCTGGCCTTTTCCCTATGAGCACAACATATTCATATGTTCGTTTACAAAAATGGAATCACACGCTGCATCTCCACTGTAACCTTTTCTCCTCATGTGGCAGTGTATAATCAACGTCCTTTTGTGTCAACAATCTATAATCTCATTCTTAGTGGCTATGTAATATTCCACTGTATGGGTTGTCAAAAGTTCAGACAGAATAGAAGCAAAACAAATGAATCACTGAAGTTGTAATTAGTAAAAGTTTATTGTGTAATTAGTAAAAGTGGGAGCACTCAAGCCAAAATGTGGAATGAGGCTCAAAGTTATATTGTTTATAAAGCAGCTTATATAGGGACTTCCCTGGTGGCCCAGTGGTTAGGACTCTGCGCTTCCCCTGCAGGGGGCACGGGTTCAATCACTGGTCAGGGAACTAAGATCCCACATACCAAGCAGTGCAGCCAAAAAATAAAAATAAATAAAATAAAAATAAAGCAGCTTATATAGTGTGGAGGCAGTGAATGTTTATTCTTCACAGTGATTGGTTATAATATTTATTGGTTACAATAAATAAAAATAAAGCAGCTTATATAGTGTGGAGGCAGTGAATGTTTATTCTTCACAGTGATTGGTTACAATATTAGAGTTTTCCTAAAAGAAAGGGAATTGGTTAGTGGTTACCTCTTTTCAATTTGGGGGAAAAATTTAAGTTTCAATTATGATTTTCAGAGGCAGAACCAAGAAGTGATCCAGGTCAAGTTAGCCTCATTTGTCTTGCAAAATAAGCTAAATTAAGCTTTGCTTGTATGACTAAACTGGTTTAGTCTGCTCAGGGAATTTTCAAGTCTGCTCTCTGTGTGTGTTTTCTTTGAACAGAGCATACAGTTACCTTAATTATCAATCCCTTGCTATTGAATATTTAGGCTGTTTCCCACTTTTCATTATTTTAAACAACTGTGATGAACATCCTTTTGGTTAAGTATTAACCTGCATCCTCATTTACTTGCCTAAGTTACATTTCTAAAGACGGAGTTACCCGATCAAAGGATATGCATGTTTTTAAGGCTTTGCTGTACATTGCTTAATTAACCACAAGAAAAATAGTAGTAAATTATACCTCAGGGAGGAATATTTAAGGGGACCATGCTGATCTTCATACGCAGGATTTAGAACAAAGCTTTGCATGTAGCAGGAGCTTAATAAATATGCATGGACTGTAATTTGAGCATAATCAATTCAGACTCTCCCAAGCACCCTCTCTGCAGTTCTGCTGCTATAGTCTGTTAGCTCCCAGAGATAGAACAAAGATTGGCTCGTAAAAATGAGAGAAAGGGAAGAGGTCATGAAGAGGAATAGGGACAGTATCACAGGGGAGTGATGCCCTTGGTCATTACACAGCACTTTCACTGAAATACGGTGTTAGTGGTCCAGTTATGAACGTATCTGCTCCAACAGAAATTAGAGTCTAACTTATTTAAAACAGCCTAATGTAACTATGCCAGGCAAAAATCATGCACGTACAAGTACCGGACTCAGAGGTTAAAGATTATGCACTAAAGAACTACTGCAATACCCAACCTCGGAACAAACGTCCTAGAATTTCCACTCAAGAATACACTCTCCCTTCAATAGCCAACATAACCAGCCTATGGAAAGCACTGCTCAGAAGTGTGGGTGCAAAAATAAAGGAGCACTTAGATATAATCTGAGCTCACCCTCTAAGCTTTGATTTCTATTTTTTAGACTCAGTTTTTTTTTACAAATCCTCAGACTAGAGGGCTTGGTTTGTTTTGAAAGAAAAAGATAAGCATTGAAAAACAGGAGGAGGTTTGGTTCAGCATTACAACGGTTTCTATGTTAAGCCTTACAAATGAAAGTCATGTTAAACTGGGTTTATACAAACCCTGACATCAAAGAGAGGAGAATGAAGGAGAAACTGTATTAAAACATGCAAGAATAATCTTTCTATAAAACCTGACATTTATGAACATAGCTCAAAGAAATTAATCTGTGGATTTCAGCAATTTGGGAAGAATATGAGAATGAACAGAGGGAGGAAAACAAACAAAATGAAATGTATTGATATCCTGAAGTCTCTTTTCATTTAACAACAAATATTTCCAAAGAACACAGGGCTCTCTCAGTTATTAACCATTCATTTTTTTTAAAGCTACATTCAATTTCGATCATACACAATAATATGAAAAATCCTCTGTAGGATTACCTGCACAAAATTGCAAAGAAAAGAATTATAAGATCACATGACAGTTTCAAAGCTGAATGACTGACGTGTGCGCCTAGCAGCAGATAAAAATGAGGGAGAAGGAGGGAATGATTAAGTTTTCAATTTCCCCACAAGGACTTGATGTTAATTTCAATTCACTCATGTGCCTTTTTGTAAAGGATTATTAAAGAAAACAAATAACCTGATGGTTTGATGATATGAATGGAGAGGGAAGTGATTTCCCTGAGGGACTGTCACTTAGAAGCTTGGTGAGTCTCTCAGTCACTCAGAGCCTCCGTTTCTCATCTGTAAACTGGGAAATGACACTGCCTCTCCCCAGTAGGGTTCATGTGAGGATTTCAATAGTTGATGGAATGCAAGTGCTGGGCACATGGTGGGGACTCCCTGACAACCGGTGATTTTTATTGACATGAGCGTAGCAAAAATTTATTCTCAAAGTGCCTGTAATAAAGATCATCAATAAGTCTAATTTAATATACTTTTCTAAAATTCCTTTAAATTCTTTGATGTCTACAGTGCAACCAGGGGTAAATTCTTCTCAGACTGTTTGAAGATGGAAGGCATCAACAAATAAGAGTAATTTTTATTGAATATGTACCACATGCCAGTGCTTTAGATTTTCCTGAATAATGTTCATAACAACCCTGCACCGTAAGTACTATTATTCATCTTAGTTTGCCAATGGAAAAAATTGAGATCTATAGAAGTTTAGCAGTTTTCCTAATGACTGGAAGAGGCAGAGAGGTTAAGAGTATGGGATCTGGAGCCAGGCTGCCCCCGTTCCCCCAGTGAGGGGAATTAGAAGAGGTGGGGACTTCCCTGGTGGCACAGCGGTTAAGAATCTATCTACCAATGCAGGGGACATGGGTTCGAGCCCTGGTCCAGGAAGATAGCACATGCCGCTGGAGCAACTAAGCCTGTGCACCACAAGTACTGAGACTATGCTCTAGAGCCCGTGGGCTGCAACTCCTGAAGCCCGCGCACCTAGAGCCCATGCTCCGCAACAAGAGAAGCCACCGCGATGAGAAGCCCGTGCACAACAACGAAGAGTAGCCCCTGCTCGACGCAACTAGAGAAAGCCCGCGCGCAGAAACGAAGACCCAACGCAGCCAAAAAAATTAATAAATTAAAAATTTTAAAAATGCACATGTTAATATAAAGAAAAAAGAAGAGGTGGGAGTATTTGTAAGGGTTCTCCAGAGAAACAGAACCCATAGGATATATATCTTAAATGCATAGTATATGTGTGTATATATACATATACATATATGTGCATACACACATGTGTGTATGGGTGTGTATATATGGAGAGAGAGAGAGATTTTATTTTAAGGAGTTTGCTCATACGAATGTGGGGCTGAAAAATGCAAAATTTGCGGTGCTGGCTGGCAGGCTGGACCTACCAGCAGGAGTTGATGTTTCCGTCTAAGTCAAAAGGCACCCTGGAGGCAGAATTCCTTCCGCTTTGGGGGACCTCAGTCTTCTTTCTTACGGCCTTCATCTCATTACATGAAGACCACCCACACTGTGGAGCGTAATCTGCTTTAATCAGTCTACTGACTTCAATATTAATCATAGCTAAACAATTCCTTCACAGCAACATCTAGACTGGTGTTGGACCAAGCAGTTGGGCATTGGAGTCCAGCTAAGCTCACATATAAAAGTAACCATCACAGGTGGTAAGAATATTACCCCCTCATCAGGTTTGGGCAGGATTAAATGAGATAATGCATGTACAGTACTGGTATACCTTAAGTACTCAGGATCTTTAGTTCTTATGGACAGAGCCTGGCATGGAGGAAGCAGTTCATAGAAGTCAGCTGTTGTTGTTAAGTGACACAGCCATATTGGAACCTAGGTCATTTGCCTCCAGAGCTCCTCGTCAGCCTCTCAACCTGTGCGATCTGCTGTGATAGCCGCCAGACAGATATGGCTACCAAGCACTTGTCATGTAGCTGGTGTGACTAAAATTTAAATTGAAACACTAAAGCAGGGAAACTTTTCAAATATGAAAGTGACCTGGGTTCCAGAATATGCTGGCTTAAATAAAATATTCCACCAACACAAAGTTAATTTTGTTTGCTTTTTTACTTTTCTTAAGCGTGGCTACTAGAAACATTTAAATGACCCACGTGGCTTGCATTATATTTTTCTTGCGTAATACTGCTGTAAAGACCATGCTTTCCTAGCAACACATAGGCCTCTCCTGTGTTCCTAAGTCCTACATAGGACAGGCTAAGCAGACCAAACCCTGCATCAACACATCTTAATTTCAGTGAGGCTGCCCAAATGCATTCTTAAAAATTCCGGGGGCTTCCCTGGTGGCGCAGTGGTTGAGAGTCCGCCTGCCGTTGCAGGGGACACGGGTTCATGCCCCTATCCGGGAGGATCCCACGTGCCGCAGAGCGGCTGGTCCCGTGAGCTGTGGCCGCTGGACCTGCGCGTCCGGAGCCTGTGCTCCGCAGCGGGAGGGGCCACAGCAGTGAGAGGCCTGCGTACCGCAAAAAAAAAAAAAAAAAAAAATTCCTAACAGCAGCAACAATCACAAAGGAAAAAAAAAACAAAAACTGGATTTTTTTCAATTAAGAGCTTTTGTTCACTAAGACACTGTTAAGGGAGTGAGAAGGCAAACCATATATTTGGAAGATACTTGCAATTCATATACCTGACAATGGAGTATTATTGTATTGTTATCTATCCAGGATTTATAAAAAATTCCTGCAAATCAACAAGAGAAAGGAATACAAAGCAACAGAAAAATGTGTTAGAGATTTGAAGAGGTACTTAAAAAAAAAAAAGGATGCCAAATGAGCAATAAACACATGAAATGCAAATGTCAACATAATGGCTAAAATGAAAGGGACAGAAGACACCAAATTCTGACAAAAAGGAGGAACTAAAATTCTCACATATTGCTGATGGGATATAAATGGATATAACCATGTTGGAGGATTTTTTTTTTCTTAACTGTGTTTTCCAATTTTCCTACCAAGAGCAAGTATTCTTCCCTCGTCCCCACCAAAAAGGCTGTAAAATTGATCTTTAACGTAAAAAGCCAGCTTTTCAAAATATATAAAATAATGAGGCAGAGAGAAGAGGGTCTTGGGCCCTGGTGAGCTGGAAGGAATTGTCAGCAGTTAATTGAGCCACAGGGAAACTGAGAGTTTCACAAATGACAAAACACAGGGCCTGATCTTTTTAAAGTTGAGCCTGTGTGCTCCCCGCAAACTGCAGGGCATTCTTTGAGGCCAGGAACCAGAGGGGCTCTGCCAGGGGCTTTGGTGGAAGCAGCAGGCAGTAGGCTGGGTGGTTACTTTCCCATTAAACCATAAAATAATTTTCTTTGGAAAAAAAATATGTCTGTAATAAATGCCCCACGGAATTAGACCAGATCACTGAAAATTGGAAATTTGCAAAGCTTTTGCTTAGGACTTTGATATCACGCTCTGCCCTGAATCTAAGAGTTAAAAGTTGTTCTTGCCAGGCAGCTGACTTTGAAGTTCCTCGGAATGTCAAGCAGTGTGTGAAGCCCCGCTGTAGCTCTTGATCAGGGAAATGGAGAGATGATTGTCGTGAACTTAAAACTGGGGCTCTGGGATCAGTTTTCTCTTTGCCTGCAAAACCTGCTCCTCTGCTCCACGGTTCTGCTCTCAGGGCCTCTTATTCTGGGATCCACAGGCCCCTAACATGGTCGTGAAGGGGATACAAAGGGTCTGTGAACATGGATGGGGGAAGATATATTGATGTTCACTAACTTCTAACTGAAATTTGGTGCAAAGTAGGCGACAAAGCATAGTAATATTATCAGTCTCTACTGTCTTCCATAGAAACCACAGATATTTTCCTATCATATTATAGTTACTGCAGATAGCTTGAAATTAAGTTTCTGCTCATCTGCCCTTCGAAACTGGTTAGAAAACCCACTGCTAGGACAGGAATAAAGATGCAGACGTAGAGAATGGACTTGAGGACATGGGGAGGGGGAAGGGTAAGCTGGGACGAAGTGAGTGGCATGGACATATATACATTACCAAATGTAAAACAGATAGCTACTGGGAAGCATCCGTATAGCACAGGGAGATCTGCTCGGTGCTTTGTGACCGCCTAGAGGGGTGGGATAGGGAGGGTGGGAGGGAGACGCAAGAGGGAGGAGATATGGGGATATATGTATATGTATAGCTGATTCACTTTGTTATAAAGCAGAAACTAACACAGCATTGGAAAGCAATTATACTCCAATAAAGATGTTAAAAACAAAACCCAATGCTAAAACTTGTTATTTAAGCTATTAATAAAGAAGCATACATACTATTCCACCACAATTTTCAAAAAGAGTCTGATAATAGTACTTCAGTATAACTGTCATCTTAGGTATCAAAAGCATTTAAAAGTATGATTCTGAAGGGCTAATGAGCTTTGCCAGATGGACAAAGGGGTCCCTGGCACAAAAGAGGTCAAGAAGCCCTATCAGGACAAGAAGAGGCGAGATTGATTAGGACAGGAAGAACCAAGTCAAAGGAGCAAGGCAGGGTGCAGGGACTGGGCTCCGGCTCTGGCACAAAGTTGGATAGGGCAAGGAGAAGCATGACCCAATCTGAGAGAGCCAGGCAAACCAGAGAGGTGCAGAAGAGCAAACAACCTGGAAGAGGGCCGCCCCTGGCAGCACAAGGAAGCACGACTAAGGCAGCCCAGAGGGAAATCTCCCTGCCCTTTAAGGGGCCCTGTGGTCACTTTTTGAAGCTCCAACTTTGACTTAGGTCAGCTCTGGTTGAATCGTGGTAAACCTCAGTTTCTCCATCTGTAAAATGGTAATAATAATACTTGCCTCAACATTTTGTTAATTTATTAATAAATATGTTGAACAAAGAAAGCAGTGTTCTCTTGCCTTCAGCGATTATAATTAGAGGACACTTGGAATGTTTGTAAAAATTTAGGCAGTTGGTGAAATGAATTTGGTTAAGGGGTCTATAAAATGCCTCTTGAAAGCTTCCACATCTAATTCAGCATCTCAAACAAGAAATTCAAACCTGAACCTGCAAAGAACTATATAATCCAAAAATTCTTTAATTTTCAAATATTTTCCTCTGATAAATAGTGCTAAACTCATCAGACTGAGATTTTCATGATAAAAAATCTTGATTGTGGCGTAGCCCTATCTCATTGTGGTTTTAGTTTGCACGTCCCTAATGGTTAATGATGTTGAATTTTTTGCATGTGCCATCAGTATATCCTCTTTGGTGAAATGTCTCATGTCTTTTGCCCATTTTCTAGTTGAATTTTTTTTTTTTTTTTTTTTTTTTTTTACTGTTCACTTCTGAGAGTTCTTTATTCTAGATACTAGTTCTTTATCACATATATAGTTTGCAGATATTTTCTTCCAGTCTGTAGCTTGTCTTTTTATCCACTTCACAAGGTCTTTTGCAGAGCAAAAGTTTTTAATTTTGATGAAGTTCAATTTATCTTTTCATAGATCATGCTTTTGGTATCAAATCTAAGAACTCTTTGCTTAGCTCTAGATCCTGAAGATTTTCTCCTGTTTTTTTTTCCCTAAATGTTTTATAGTTTTATGTTTTACATTTAGGTTTGTAATCCATTCTGAGTTAATTTTTTGTGTGTAAGACTTAAATTGAGGGTTTAGGGGTCTTGTTTTGTTTTTATTCATTTGTTCGTTTCCTGTGGACGACCGATGACTCCAGCACTATTCATTGGAAAGGCTATCCTTCCACTGATTTACTTTTGTACCTTTCTCCGCAATCAGTTGAGCACATTTGTGTGGGTCTGTTTCTGGGTGTTTTATTCTGTTCCATTGAACTCTGTGTCTTTCCCTCTGCCAGCACCACTTTGTTTTGATAGTGTGGTCTTGAAATCAGGTAGACTGATTTTCCCCACTTTATTCTTCTTTTTCCGAAATTGTTTTAGCTATTCTAGTTTGTTCTTCCATATAATTTTTAGAATAATCTTGTTCATATGTACAAAAAACCTGTCTGGGATTTTGGTAAGAACTGTTTAAGTTGTATATCAATTTAGGGGAGAACTGATATCTTAGGTATGTTGAGTCTTCCAATCCATGAACATGCTATGTCTTTCCACTTATTTAGATCTTTGATTTCTTTCGTCAACATTCTGTAGTTTTTAGCATAGAAATCCTCCAAGTTTTATTAGATTTATATCTATTTCATATTTTTGAGTGATTATAAGTGGTATTGTATTTCTAATTTTAATGTCCAAGTGTTCATTGCTAGTATATAGAAGTATAATTGATTTTTGTATGTTTCATTTGACTTTGCAGAACCTCACTTATTAGTTCTATGAAATTTGGGGGGTTTTTTCCTTGTAGGTTCCTTGGGATTTTCTATGTAGACAGTCATTTCATCTGCAAATGGTGACAGTTTTATTTCTTCCTTTCTGATCTGTGCACCTTTTATTTTCTTTTTGTGTCTTATTACACTGGTTAGAACTTCCAGCATTATGTTGAATAAGAAGGGTAAGAGTGGACATCCTTGCCTTGTTCTGACCTCAGAAGGAAAGCATTCAGTGTTTTACCGTTACATATAATGCTAGCTATTGGGTCTTGTAGATGCCCCTTATCAAGTTGAAGTTTCCCTCCACTTCTATTTTTCTGAAGCTTTTTTCCATGAATGGTTGTTGAATTTTTTTTCAAATGCTTTTTCTGCATTAATTGGTGTGATCATGTGAGTTTTCTTTTTTAGCATGGCAATATGTTGAATTACATTGATTTTACAATATTGAACCAGCCTTACATCCTTAGAATAAACCCCTCTGGTTCATGGCACATAATTCTCCTTACATATTGCTGAATTCTATTTGCTAATATTTTGTGAAGGATCTGTGTGTGTGTGTATTCATGAGGGATGTTGGTCTGTGGTGTTCTTTTTTATTTGTATGGTTTTTGTATTAGAGCAATGTTAGATTCATAAGAAGAACAGAGAAGTATTCCCGCCTCTTCTATTTTCTAGAAAAGATTGTGTAGAATTGGTGTGAATTATTCTTTAAATACTTAATAGAATTCTCCAGTGAAATCATTTGGGCCTGGAGATTTCATTGTTGGGAGATTTAAAATTACAAATTCAACTTTTTAAATAGTTACAGAGCATTCAAATGATCTATTTTATATTGCGTGAGTTGCGGTAGTTCGCATTTTTTGAGGAATTGGTCCATTTCATTTAAGTTATCAAATGTATGCGTGTAAAGTTGTTTGTAGTGTTCCCTTATTATCTTTTTTATGTCTGCAGAAGCTGTAGTAATATTCTGTTTCATTCCTATATTGGTAATTTGTATCTCCTCTCCCTCTCTCTCTGTAAGTCTTGCTAGAGGTTTGTTCATTTTAAAAAATCTTCTCAAAGAACCGGTTCTTTCTTTAGTTGCTTTTCTCTATTGTTTTTCTGTTCTCTATTTTACTGATTTTTGCTCTTTATTATTTCCTCCCTTCTGCTTGCGATGGGCTTATTTTTCTCTTCCTTTTCTAGGTTCTTGAGGTGAGAGCTTAGGTTATTAATTGGAGAGTTTTCCTCTTTTCTAATGTTTGCATTTAGAACTATAAATTTCTTTCAACACTGTTTCACTCTGTCCCACATATTTTGGTATGTGTATTTTCATTTTCCTTTAGTTCAATACATTCTTTTGTTTCCCTTGAGACTTCCTCTTTGACTCATGTTATTTAGAAGTGTGTTGCTTACTTTTAAGTGTTTGGAGATATTGCTGTCATCTTTCAGTTACTGATCTCTAGTTTGATTCCTTTGTGGTCAGAGAACACACTCTGAATGATTTTTAATGTTTAAAAATTGGTTGGAGGGCTTCCCTGGTGGCGCAGTGGTTGGGAGTCCGCCTGCCGATGCAGGGGACGCGGGTTCGTGCCCCGGTCCGGGAGGATCCCACATGCCGCGGAACGGCTGGGCCCGTGAGCTGTGGCCGCTGAGCCTGCGTGTCCGGAGCCTGTGCTCCGCAACTGGGGAGGCCACAGCAGTGGGAGGCCTGTGTACCACAAAACAAAACAAAAAATTGGTTGGAGTGTGTTTTACAGCCAGGATATGGTCTATTTCGATATATTTCCCATGGGCATTTGAAAAAAATGTGCATTCTGCTGTTGTTGGCTGGAGCGTTCTATAAATGCTGATTAGATCCCAGTTGTCCTATTGATTGTTGACAGCGAAGTCTTTAACTGTGCATTTGTCTATTTCTTTTTTGGCATTTGTCTATTTCAGCTCTTGTTGAATATATTTTGTAGCTCTGTTGTTTGATGCACGCACATTTAGGATTGCAGTGTCTTCTTGGTGGATTGACCTTTTGCCATATTCTGCTCTCTCTCTGGTCATTTTCTTTGCTCTGAAATCTACTTCATCTGATGTTAATATAGCCACTCCTGCTTCCTTTTGATTGTTTGCATGATATATATTTTTCCATCATTTTACTTTCAATCTGCCTGTATTGTTATATTTGAAGTGAGTTTCTTACAGACAACATAGAGTTAGGTCATATTCTTTAACCCATGCTGCAATCTATGTTTTAGTTGGTAGATTTAAATGTAAATTTAGACCATTTACATTCAATTTAATCATTGATATGTTAGGGCTTAACATATCGTTTTTATTTGCCGGTTTTTGTTTGTTCTTTGTTTTTAATTTCTTTTTCCTGCCTTTTAGTGAGTTACCTGAACTTTTAAGAGTAATTCCATTTTGATTTTTCTATAGTATTTTTGATGTCTCTCTGTATAGCTCTTTTAGTGGTTGCTTTAGGTATTAAACTTTATATTTACATAATATTAGATTCAACTGGTGTTATAGTTTTATCTGTTTAAGTGGAGTAAACTTATCATCCTCTGATTCCCTTTACCCTCTCTCATTTATAATATAATTTTCTTAAACATTTCCTCTACATACATTTAGACATAGGCATGCCTTGTTTTACTGCACTTCAGATACTGCATTTTTTAAAAAATTGAAGGTTTGTGGCAACCCTGTGTTGTCAGATCATGGTTAGCATTTTTTAGCAATAAAGTTTTTTTTTTCCAGTTCAAACTCAATATATTTTGCCAATTAACTTTCCCCCTTACATCACCTAGACCCACATGCAGAGGAGGTAAGAAGTAAGGTCAGCACCTAAATATCCACTTCTCTTAAATGTTGTTCCTTGTGGTATTCCTGTTTTCTCCTTCTTTGGGATTCTTAGAGCTATTACTGTCCACATTCTTCTGAGAAGGGGAAATACCAGCAATAAAGTATTTTTAAATTAAGGTGTGT
The DNA here is from genome assembly GCF_003676395.1 of Aethalodelphis obliquidens. NCBI lineage: Eukaryota > Metazoa > Chordata > Mammalia > Artiodactyla > Delphinidae > Aethalodelphis > Aethalodelphis obliquidens. The sequence goes on along the minus strand of NW_020837958.1, from coordinate 4,580,087 downwards.
ACACCTTTTTTAAGACATAACGCTATTGCACACTTAACAGATTACAGTATAGTGTAAACATAACTTTTATATGCACTGGGAAGCCAAAAAAGTTATGACTCATTTTATTGCAATGCAAACTTTATTGCAGTAGTCTGGAACCAAACCTGCAGTATCGCCAAGGTATGCCTGGGTGAGCAGGCATGGGTGAGAGGGCACTGTTTTTTGTTTGTTTCATGTATGGTGTTTGGCTGGAGTAGAGCAGTTACTGTCAAAAGTTTTTCTTTCTTGCCAGGCTGTCCCTTTCCTGGTCCTTTAGTTAGAGAGAGCAGGCTTTTGTTGGGGCTTTATTCTTGGTCTGAATCCCTTAGCATTTCTGGGCCACTGGTTTCTTCAGCTCAAATTCTACGATATGGAGGCAAAACAAAACAAAACAAAAAAACCCAGGTACCTTGTCCCCATGCTGCTTGTTGGGTCTCATGGTTCCTAGTCACTGTGTCTTCTTTCCACATTTCAGAGTCTTCTTATACTTGTTTTATATATAATGTCCAGGGTTCCTAGTTGTACTTCGTGGGAGAAAGAGGGGAAAGTACCTCTACTCCATCTTCCTTGAAGCAGCAGTCCTGATGCATTCTTAAAAAGCTGGTCTATGGTTCCACTTTCACAAAAACATTTCCCTGTGAAATAGGGGCAGCATCTCAGTGTCCTTCAAAAGAAATGGAAAACAAGCTCGCAGTAGGAGACAAGATGATTAGCAAGGTTTAGACCATCCCAACCCGCCTGCCAAGACGTTACACCACTAGCAAAAAGCTAAGTCTCTTTGCTAGAAGTGCCTCAAGAAAATGAGATAATGTGAACATTGGTGATTTCATCCATTGCCCATACAGACGTCACTTGTCTGGGATCTGCACGGCTATAATCTGCTTCCCCTGACTTCAGCAACTACCCACACCTTCTCCAGTGTCCCCAAACCTCTCAGAGACTCCATTCTCTTCCTTCAGTGATCTCACCTCCTTTTCCCAGGTGAACACACACCCTGAGACCGGAAGTCCCTCAACTTTCAGTCCTCAACTCCCACTACCCATGGCTGCTACGGCCACTTTGTGCGAATTAGAAAGAAGCACTCTTTCCTTAATAGTCACAGTTACCATGCAAAATCAGGATGACCTTGCAGTCAGTAGTACCTTCTGGCTTTATGAAATGCGTAGCTTGCTCAACAGCACAAATCCTGCAAATCTCCGTGTGCCTGCTGCCTTCCATCTTCCTTTCCCGGTTACTGCCTGAGATCAGCCCCTCCACTTGTGCTCTGCGTACCCCCTTCTCCTCGCATCCTGCCTCATAAACTACTCTTGGGAGTGGGTCAGGTTGGCCATGTGATCATCACCACCTAAAGTTCCTGGTTCCTTCTCATTGTCAGCAAAAAAACTAATCAACTGTCAACCTTAGAAAGAAACGGAAACATTTATTTGAGCCAACCTGAGGATTACAGCCCGGGAGACAGTCTTTGAGAAAGCTCTGAGGGCTGTTCCAAAGAGGTAAGTGGGGAGGCCAGTATATACGTGATTTTGGTGAAGGGCATACACGCAGTCAAACACACATCTTAGTAGAAGGTTACTGCTAGTTGTGAAGAACAGATATCACAGCTAATGGTTTTAGTGCTTTTCTAAGTATGGGAAGATCTAAGAAACTGTGTTCATAAAATTTTCTCATGAAAATATCTAGCTATCTGAGGGCCAATTCCGCCAGTTTTCCCAGAGCACAGAATGCCTCATCCTGACCTTTGCCCTGAATTCCTTCCAGGGTGTATTGTAGGTCAGTGACTGCAGTGGCTATAACTTGATTCTTGTAGGACTTGATGGTGGGAAACACTCTTTTACAATCCCCTCCTTTTCAGTCTTAATTTCGACCAAGGTTTGGGTGGCATGTTGTGACCAATTTGTCCCACAGATTGTGACCAATTTGTCCCACAGAGCTAGGAATGCTCACACCCAGGTCAGGCAAGGATTTCATTGAGAGGCTGCTCAATGGGCTATTACTGGACTAGGACCTATTGACCGTAGCCAAAAGCCTCTAGACCACCTGTCTTACTAGTCGGTCATGGTTCCCTCTTCTTGCTTGGTCCCATATCTAGAGTTACACATTACGATCACTGACCTTATAGGACTATATACTTGGCCAATTGTTTCAAGTTGCCTAGTCATTATTATTTTTATCAGAGGTTCAGTCATGTATTTGGTAATGCATGAAACAATAATCTTGTAAAATAGGCAGAATGCAAGTAATATACCTAATAATATTAATAAGGTCATAGGTAAGTAATGTTATCTTCTGAAGAGTCACACAGCTGGTGCCAGAAGAAGAAAAACTGAACTTTATGGTTGAGCAGCTATTTCTGCCATCGGGGAGGTGTGCTTAATGCCTAACGCAGACGCACAATGCACACTAGCTGGGAGGAAGAAGGCCCAAGTGGGGAGAAAAAAATTCATTAAAATTTTTCTTACCTTGGCTTAAAATATGAATTTTATTTCATCATCATCAAAATTTAAACAAGCGTACGTCTCTCCAATCTTAAGAGAGAGAGAGAGAGAGAGGAAAAAAACATTAACGTCCTTCCTCCAGTATCCTTCTCATTTCTTCAAGGGCAACTTCTTGGAAGGCCTGTCTGTGCTGTTTGTCTCCATTTGCTCACCATCACCCTCACCCCTCAACTCACTCTAAACCGGTCTCCTCCCACCACCCCAATGAAGCTGCTCTAGCTAATGGCAATGCCTGTTTAGTCATAGCATCTCTCAATCTTCATCTCACTAACTTCTCGAGAAAAATGGCCCAGTCTACTACACTTCTTTGAAGCGCTCTTCTCTTGCTTCTGCAATATCATATTCCCTGGGTTTTTCTCCTAAGGCTACCTGATCCTCCTCTTCTTCTCCTTTATTTTTTTTGCGGTATGCGGGCCTCTCACTGTTGTGGCCTCTCCCGTTGCAGAGCACAGGCTCCGGACGCGCAGGCTCAGCGGCCATGGCTCACGGGCCCAGCCTTTCCACAGCATGTGGGATCTTCCCGGACGGGGGAACGAACCCGCGTCCCCTGCATCGGCAGGCGGACTCTCAACCACTGCGCCACCAGGGAAGCCCCTTCTTCTCCTTTAAGTAGAGAAGCTCTTGGGGGGGAAGGCTGGGCCTCTTTCCCAAATAGTATTTTCTCCACCAGGCAATCTCTTCCATGCTGCTGCTCCATCCCTACCCCCATACACAACCTAAGACACAGACTTCCAGCTCAGGTCTCTTGTCTAGAAGATGCAACCAGGCACACCCCACGGCTGCTGAGCTTCTGCACTAGTGGGTCCCACAGGCTCAACACGTCTAAAACCAAACTATTCCCACAAATCTGCTTCTCCTCCTGTGTCCCCTTCCTGTGTGTGTAACTCCAATATTCACCCAGCTATCAGCCCAGAAGCCTGGCAGTCACCCAACTCTCCACATTCCACACATCCAATCCACCACTGCCACCGCATACGTCCCAACCACCTCAACAAACTTCCCTCCCTGTATTCTCTACGCTGTGGCCCTAGCCCAAGTAACCAAAGTCCAAAGAGCCTCCAAAGATGCCCCTAGACCAACTGGGGCCTCGTGCTTCCAACCCTCCGCAGGCACCACGTGGGTAGTCCTTCCGTGTCTGTCTTAGGAGTTTTGTCAGGAAGGAAAGCATCCTGTGGGTCCTGTTCACTGGGCTCTGCAGCACAGCACACTGCCCTGCACCCAGTGAGGTCTGTAAATACTCGTTAGAACGACAGAACGAGAGAATGAGCGTGAGAGGCAGCGCTGCCCCCTCTTCCCTGCAGCAGGAGCTCAGTACCACTCGGCAATCCCATCCGCCACACGCAACGTGGCAGCGACCGAGCCCCGCGCCCGACTTCCGTTTCCGGTGCTGAGCCGGTACCGTTGACTCTCCGGTTGCCCGGGAGCCCCTCGGAAACTAACAATGCGAGGGGTCTCTGTTCCTTTTCTCTTCTATTCTCGCCTAAGCTCCAGCTCTGCCTGACCCAGCGGCCAGCAGCCTGTCGGTGAGAGGAGGGGCCGAGGGGAGGGAGGAGAGGGGAGGGACGGAGGCGGGGGGAGCTGGCCGGGAGACAAGTCAAGTATGAGTAAGTTGAAAACTGACCCCGGCACAGGTTATTATCGGGCTGTTGGAAGTGGCTGATGCAATATGCGGGCAGACACAATGATGCTTAGTAACCAGGACTTATCTCCATAAAACGTGTGCGTACACAGGCCTTAGCAACCTGAAAACCATTTTCTTCTCCTTTAAGATTTATTCGTGAAACGAGCCAGCCACCACTCACACCTGCTGGTAAACTTTCCTCCTGTTTCTGGGGCCATGTCCAGCAAGAGAAGGGGTCCGTATTGGTTTTCATTAGTGGCCGGCACCGTTCTTCACTTTTCTCACCCTTTGTTGAAATGGCAGTGAAAACCCAAGGGGAGGAAGCACTGTAAAGGGGGCTGAAAAGACTGCAGGAGACCAGAGCCACTGACTTTTATTTTTAAAATGATGTCTTTTACTTGAAGAAACATAAGGATTTTGGCTCCTGAGAGATGCTGTGGGACTTGAAAGCAGTAGGCATTTTGCTATAGATGATAAGAAAGATGGTCACCAAATGAATATCCCCCGACTTGCAGATCTAGTGAACAGAGCCATGATCCATCGTCCTCAGCAATGACCTTGACACATTGGAACGGGCTGCAAAATTCACCCTTTCTCAATTACTCATCACATCCCCACATTCAGTTTTGCTTAGTTGTTTTATGTGGTTCGTGGCCTGATCGTTTGTTTGTTTGTTTGTTTTGTCAGGGTACAGCAGAAGCTCCCAAGTAGCTGAGAAGTTCGTGGAATCTTCCTATTGGTACAACTTTCGCTATTGCTTGTGTTATAGTGTGGGGTAAGGGTGAGCAGACATTTCTCAAGCGCACTGTTCACGTACACAGCACGCTGAGACTTGACTTTAGAAAGTCAAGAGAAGTAGGTTTGAACAATTGATGAATGTAAATAGAAAGGACATTTCGTTTGATAGCAGGAATATAGCTTTTGCGCTAATAAAGTGCTTTCAAAATTAGTGTGCAATTTTTAGTAATTAGCATGTCATTTTAGTTATCAATTGGTTCATAACAAACAGACTAATTAGGTACCCCACTCAGTCATTTATCTAAATGAAAAGTGCTGCTATATCGTATTTGTGGGCATTGATCAAAGCTATGGGAAAAAGAGATTAAGAGGAAAATCATGGGATTAAATTTTTAACTAGTTTGCCCCCTGAACAATTGCTTGCTGTGACACCATGATTGATTGGCTGCTTACGCCTGCCCAGGAAGGATGTGGCTCTGCTACCAAATCTCTGAACAGAAAAGTGTTTTACAAAAGACTGAATATTTTATTCAGTTATGTTTCACTTTATTCCTGCTTAACAAGCAGTTGAAAAGGAAGGCAACGTTTGGGATCTCATAGTCCTGTGTCTGGTGATAAATATAAAGTAGGAGATGGAAGCTTCAGTTAGTTCATTAATATCAAAAACTTAATGTGTCTAAAATAAAACCCTCCATTTCCATTTTCCACCCTCTTCCCCTCCCAGAGTTCCTTATTTTAACCACTGGTAACACCACACATCAATGTGCTCAAGGCGAAAACCCAAGAATAATCTTGAATCCCTCTTCCTCTCATTCCACACAGCTTGTCCATCAACAAGTTCAATCAGCTTTTCTTCCAAAACATATCCCAAAACCATCTGCTGTTCACATCTCTACCTTCTAACCCAGGCACCATCACCCTTTACCTGGTTAACTGCAAGCCCCCTTAATCTGGTCTCCCTGTTTCTAATCTCATGACTCATTTCCTCCAACGCTCGCCCCTCCCCAGTCCATCCTCCACCTAACAGCCAAAATGTTTGTTTAAAACATATATTAGATTCTGTAACTTCTCTACCTAGAACCACCCATTATTGTCTTCCCACACTAATTGCTGAGCCCTGTAAGACCCTACCTGATCTGGATTCGTCTGTGACCATTCTCCACCTCTCCACTCACTGTGATCCACCACACTGTCTGTCTTTCTTCAGTCTGCCAAGTTTGGGCCTGCCGTAGGGCCCTTGCACTAGTTATTCCCTTTGCCTGGAACCCCAGGTGTCTACAGAGCTGAATCTCTCAGCTTAAATGCTCCCTCCTCAAATAGGCCTTCCTTCACCACCCAAACTAGTCTCCTATTACTTCCTATCACATCATCCTGATTCACTTTTATCCCAACACTCCTCATGATGGCTATCTTCTTGTATCTTTCGTCCATTGTTTATTGACTAACTCCTGCTACTAATGTGTAAACTTAATGGAGGTAAAGATCTGGTCTTTCTTGTGTAATAGTCTATCTCCAGGGCCCCAAATAGTCTCCAATACATGAATGAAAGAATATATGAATGGATTCTGTTGGCACCAAGCTGTTACCATCTCATCATAGGAAGGCTGGGAAAGGTCAGGGGACCAAACACCACTTAGAGTAGACCTTAAGACGCGAGACGGGCAAGGACACAGAATGGAGAGAGGCAAGAGGAACATTGTCCGAGGTGGGGAGGGCAGGGGATCAGTGAAGGAACATGGAAATGATAGAGTGCAGCTCTTCAGATATAGCCTAGAAATCCTAAAATGTGCGTGTGCCTACACACACATAGCCACACACGGTCCAGCTTGAAGAACAGCGGCTCTCAGCATCTGCTATGTTGTACCTGTATCTTCCAGAACATTTTCCTGCTAGAGATGCTTAGACTACAGTGTCTAAAGAGTCTGAATCAGAGGTCTAGGTGGGGCCCACATGTCTGCTGCTGTGTAATGCTTGTAAGCTGGTCTCCTTCTTGGTCGGGACAATAAGGCTGCAGTAAATACTAGCAGCTTGGAGAAGGCAACGTGCCATCCTGCAGCGGTTCTATTAAACCACCCCGTCGGGTGAACCTGAGCAGCTTTCCCTCCATGGACCCCAGTTTTCCTCAAATATAAAATGAAAGCCTTAGTTGGACTCCTGTGTAACTTTACGACTTAACTGAAATTAAGTATGTGGGGTCCCCTCCTCCCTGAGGAGCAAGGGGGGCTACTTCTTAGAAAACCTCGAACCGAAGGCTACATCCTAATTTGGTGATTCCACCTAAATGACATATTTTGTCTAAGAAGCACTTTACCACATTATTCCGTCTAATATTTATATCGAGAACTGATGAAAATGTCAGGAGCAAATTATGCTGCTATGAAACTATGTGGAGATGGCACAGATTGATTCTCTGACTCAGGTGGATGGGAGGGGCTGGGGATGAAGGAGAGAAAGGGACTATCACTGGCACTCAGGTTTAAAAAAATGAGGAAAAAATGGAGCTTAGACTTCAATCCTTTGATAAAACTTTCTCACCTCCAGCTGGTCACCCAATTCTTGGGATTAGCCTTCTCTCTTCCATTCACCCCTCGGTTGAACCTCTTGTCAGTCCTTTTCCCCTTCAAGGCTGCCCTCAACATTAAAAAACAAAAAACAAAAAAAAAACTGACCTGCAAACTTTATTCAGATCCAATCAAGGGTCCCACATTGCATTTCATTTTCCACGTCTCCTATTTTCCAACCTGCGCCAATTCCTCTTTATTTCGTTGTCTTTCATCACCTTGACACTTTTGAAGAGTTCTTGTCCATTATTTTGTAGACTGTCCCTCAATTTGGACTTGCCTGATGTTTTCTCATGATTAGACTGGGGTTTTGAAGTTTCTGCAAGAAACCTTCATAGCAGTGCTGTGTCCTTCTCAGTGTACAATATCGGGGTCCATGCTGCCAGTATGTTTCTTTACTGGTGATAACCTTGATCACTTGGTTTAGGTGGTGTCTGTCAGGTCTTTCACTGTAAAGTGGAGAATTCCATTTGTAATTAATATATTTGGAGGGGGGAGAGGTTGTGAGACTCCCTCAGCATTATTTGTAACCAGATTTTCCTTCTATGTGCACATTGGGATGGAGGAGAGGCAGGTGGTGTGTTTTGCAGAAATCTTTGTTACTATAAGAAAGACTTGTGGCTACATCTTGAGAGACAAAAAGGAAAATGTGATATGGCATGTTTCTACTCTGTCTGGGGCGGGGAGTGTGTACATTGTTAACTGAATGGAGTTCAGTTCTTTTTATCCATGAGTTCATTCAGCAAATGTCTGTTAATAAAGGCTAACTCTTTTTCGAGTATCTACAAATTGCCAGGCACTGGTATTAGGCTCTACCTCTGTTATCTCAGTTCATACAACACTTTAAAGTAGATATTATCACCCATGTTACAGATAAGGATCCTGAGGTTTAAGGAAGCAAGTTGCTCAAAGGCACGTGGCAGAACTGTGACCCGAACCCAGACCAGTCTAACTCAGAAGTGTGCTATTTCCACGACACCAAGCTTGCTCCCCTCCTATGGGCCAAGCACTGTAATCAGCGCTGAGGATACTGAAGCGTTAAGACACGTGTTCAGGAAGAGCTCGTACTCCAGCAGAGGAGGCCTTCGGAAGAAGCGCAGAAGGCCCGGGGAAGAACCGTTACTGGTGGGTCCAGTCCTTTTTTTCTGAGAATCACTAAGCTGGTTTTCTCAGGTCTTTACTGAGTCACAGTAGATTGGCCAGGCTGCCTTCAGCGCAAATAGTTCACTAGAGAAGGGAGCTGAGATCGATGGCGTGCTTCCTCTGCTGTTGCTGGCCATGATTTATCTCAGCCACCCTATGAAGTGGGTGTATTTTCTCCAGTTAGCTCATGAGGAAACCAAGGCTCAAAGGGGCCAAATAACATAGCGAAAGTCACCAGCTAGTAAGTGGCTAAACTGAAGTGTGATGGATTCCAAAGTCTTCAGGACCCCTTGATCCGCCCGGGGGGCTGGATTTCAGCATCCTCACCGCCAGTGGAACTGTGTGTCTGTTGACTTCTCCTTTGTAGAAAGGATGCTCGTGATCACCTCATGCCTGATGGTCACTGACAGCAGTGCATTTGTAACAAGCATTTTTGCTCAAACCAAAGGGTCTTTGTGCAGCTTTTTTTTAATTTATTTTTTATTTTATTTATTTTTGGCGCGTTGGGTCTTCGTTACTGTGCGCAGGCTTTCTCTAGTTGTGGCGAGGGGGGGCTCCTCTTCGTTGTGGTGCGTGGGCTTCTCATTGTGGTGGCTTCTCTTGTGGAGCACGGGCTCTAGGCGGCAGGCTTCAGTAGTTTTGGCTCGTGGGCTCTAGAGCGCAGGCTCAGTAGTTGTGGCGCACAGGCTTAGTTGCTCCGCGGTATGTGGGATCTTCCCGGACCAGGGATTGAACCCGTGTCTCCTGCATTGGCAGGCGGATTCTTAACCACTGCGCCACCAGGGAAGCCCCGCAGCTTTTGCTTTTTTAAACCACCTCCTCCCACAGTCAATCCGTGTCAACAGAAGGGAAATGGAAAATGATGATTCTGAATCATTTGTGACATATAAAATGTTACCTTACAAACAAGCATGCTTCCCCAGGAGGTATGGCATATGGCAAGTCAGGTCTCCCTGCTCCCTGGCTTTTGATGAGAGAGTTTAGTTCCTCCTAGAGTCAATGCTCAATAAATAGCATTTGCTGCTGCTGCTAATAATAGTTTGTGGTCTTCATGTCACAAGGCATTTACTGAACTGTCCAGTGAAAGAGGGGACAGAAAAGGTCTGTCATTCTCCTGCCTCTTCCATTTTGACATCTCCCTAAATGGTCTTATAAGGCGTTGTGCTTTCTATTTTTTATTGGTTTTGAAAATGCAAAAGCAAAGTGGAGTAGCTGAACTTAGTGGCTGGAGAAGAAGAGGCCAGGGATCAGGATGGGGGGAGATCAGTTGGCGAGCTGGCCTATTAAAATTACTCCATTTTATCTCCACCACATGTGGTTCACTGATTATCTTGACTCTGCTACTACTGTTCTAGTAGAGATGATGAGAAAGAATAACCAAAAGGTGAGATGGTCAGTGGCTGTGAAAAAATACAGGGTGTAGGGAATTAGAAGGTGCTCTTGTTTTCCCCATCTTAGTTTCGAATCGCCAGACCAGACCCAGAGTCCAGGATTCAAGTGCAGGTAATTTATTTGGAAGGTGCAGGAACCATTGGTAGGGAATTGGGGAGGATGAGCTGGAAAGGGGAAAAGACCAATAAAGGGATGTGTTATCAAGCAAGCTGATACTGTGATGACTGGAGCTTAATCCCACTGGTGAACCCTGAGAAATAGTGGTGTAGAGCACACGTGTCAGATTTATCCACTGTTCCCGCATCCCACCAGGGGAGGAAGTGGGGATATTTATGCACTGCCTTCTGAGTGTCAGTGGTTGAGGGCTGCTCCCATAAAGTGTGCTGGGCACACAGAGTGGATTCTCCAGCTTGGGAGAAAAGCTCTCAGGCAAAGAGATGCAAATGCTGGCAGTCGGAAGTCCACCGGTGTGCACTGAAGTGGAAAGGCTTACGGATGTGGGCTGGGTACCAACAACATCCACTATGTTCCCTTAAAACAAAACAAAACATTCAGTCCTCCCGCAGGGTTCCCCATATCATTAAACGTACTGCCATTTACTCAGCTTCTCATGCTAAAGACCTTACAATTTTCCTTGATACGTTTTTTGGTTTTGTTTTGTTTTGTGTGTGTTTGTTCTTGCCGCACATTCAGTCTATCCCCAAATCCTGTGAATTCCATTTTCAAAATATATCTGAATCCTACTACTTCTCACCATCTCCATCATCATCTTTCACTAGATTTCTTCTATAGCTTTCTAGTCTGAATTTTTATTTATATTCTCATCCCCCATATGGTACCCAGAGTAATCTTTTTAAACTTAGATCACTTTACCCCCCCCCATCACAAAACCATCCAGGGGTCCTTTTTACTCTTAGAATAAAATCTGAAGTCCTTACCATGTTCTACACCATCTGGCTCCTGGCTATATCCCTGACTTCAGTTTCTATCCACTCACTCACAGTGCTCCAGCCAGATTGGTTTTCTGGCTGCATTCCTACCTCAGGGCCTTTGCACTTGTTCTTTCAACATAGCAAACTACTCTGTATGTTCATGTCACTCAATCAGTTTATTCAGATAGTTGCTCAAATGTCACCTTTGTAGGGAGCACTTTTTAAAATACCCTATCTAGAAAACAGACTTTTCTCGTAACCTGGTTTTATTTTATTTTTTTCCATAGCCGTGATCATGACCTGGCTGAGTGTAGTTTATGTTTTTATTTATTGCCTATTCCTGAATTAGAATATAAGTGCTATCAGTGGGGCGGACTCTGATTTGTTGCACTACCCCCAGCCTGGAGTAGCACTAACACATAGTAGGTATTCAATAAATATTTGCTGAATGAATGGATTAATAACTGTTTAATGGTCCTGCTGAGATCAGTCAAGAACTTTCAGAACAGACAGCGGAAATTACAAACCTTAGTTTGATAACTGCCTGCCTGCATCTTTTCCCTGAGCTGTCTCTAATGAAAAACACACACTCTGGGGCTTCCCTGGTGGCGCAGTGGTTGAGAGTCCGCCTGCCGATGCAGGGGACACGGGTTCGTGCCCCGGTCCGGGAAGATCCCACATGCTGTGGAGCGGCAGGGCCCGTGAGCCATGGCCACTGAGCCTGCGCGTCCGGACCCCGTGCTCCGTAACGGGAGAGGCCATAACAGTGAGAGGCCTGCATACCAAAAAAAAAAAAAAAAAAAACCACACACACTCTTAGCAGAGTCAGTTGAAGGTCCTGGGGCTACTTCCAGTATGTTCTTTCTTGAATCCATTGCAAATCACAACTTGTTCATTTTTCTTTTTGTTTGACTCTCTGAGAACAATAGAGAGAAAATCAAGATCATCAGTGTGCTACATGTATGGTAGTGGGGACAAAGTGTAGCCTTGTTCTTTAATAAACTAGAATGCGAAGTTGGTCATTTCATGCCAAGTTCCTGGCATGTAGTGGATGCACACTGCATGTTGAGTGAATTGACAGTATCATCCCTTTGACATTTCTGCTGCTTGTTCTGCAGAAGATATTTCATTTTAAGACCCACACTCTTAAAGATGCCAGAAAGTGGGGGGACTTCCTTCATCACTGCCCCCATCCCAGAAAACCCTGAACTTTAGCCACACCCATCTCTTCTCATACATACCCCCCCGTGATCCCCAAAATAGTAGAGTCAGTTCTATCTTTTGTGTGTAGTTTAAAACTATTTAATTTAGTCCATTATAAAAATAACGCAGGCTCATTTTAGAAAAGTTTATAAATTTTTTATAAAAGTAAAAGAGAAAAGGGAGAAAAATAACGCATCGTTCTATCACCCAGGGATAACCAGTGTTAGTAGGTGGACGTATTTCCTTCCAGTGTTTTCTATGTATATTTTTGCACAGTTTTTTTTTTGTTATTTTGTTTTTTTGGTTTTTTTTTGCGGTACGCGGGCCTCTCACTGTTGTGGCCTCTCCTGTTGCGGAGCAGCAGGCTCCGGACACACAGGCTCAGCGGCCATGGCTCACGGGCCCAGCCGCTCCGCAGCATGTGGGATCCTCCCGGACCGGGACACAAACCCGTGTCCCCTGCATCGGCAGGTGGACTCTCAACCACTGCGCCACCAGGGAAGCCCTTTGCACAGTTTTAATATACAGTTTATCTGTCTTTTTTACTAACATCATAACATAAGCATTCATTCGTAATATTCAACCCTTTGTGCACATCTTTTTATTATTATTATTTTTTAATTTATTTATTATTTTTGGCTGTGTTGGGTCTTAGTTGCTGCTCACGGGCTTTCTCTAGCTGCGGCTAGTGGGGGCTACTCCTCTTTGCGGTGTGGGGGCTTCTCATTGCAGTGGCTTCTCTTGTTGCGGAGCACGGGCCATAGGCATGCAGGCTTCAGTAGTTGTGGCTCATGGGCTCTAGAGCGCAGGCTCAGTAGTTGTAGCGCACGGGCTTAGTTGCTCCGCAGCATGTGGGATCTTCCCGGACCAGGTCTTGAACCCGTGTCCTCTGCATTGGCAAGCGGATTCTTAACCACTGCACCACCAGGGAAGCCCCTGTGCACATCTTTTTAAATAGCTGTGCAGTATTACGTTTCCCTGTTGTAGACCATTTTGCTTGTTTTCTATTTTTCATTATAAGTAATGCTGGGATAAACATCCTTTGACTTGTATCTTTGCTGGCATTGCTGATTATTTCTTTGGGATAGAGTCCCAGAAAAAAAAAATCACTAGTTCTAAGGATACAAACTCTTAAGACATTTTGTAAGATTTCATTTTGATTTCTAAAACTGTTTGGATGTGACTTCCATAGAAGAGCTCCAGAAAAGCAGTTTGCCTCTGAGAATTTACTTCCAGTTTTGAAACGTTTCGGACCCAGGCTGTTTTAGCATTCAGTTTCAATGAGCACAGAAATCTTCTGTAGCCTTCTCCACTGCAGGCCTCTTCCCGCTCTAATAAAATGCAGCAAGAGCATTATAAAAATCGTTCTTTGGTAAACAGCCTCTTTTTGTGTTCTCAAGGATTGTTTTCTGAAGTCTTTCTGGTGGGTATTGTAGTCACGTCTAGGACTACACGTAGTATTTTTGCATGCCTGCTCATGACGTCTTAAGGGTTTACTTATGCTTTTATGTTGTATTCATTGCCAAAAGGAAGTCCAGATTTCATGGCAGTGAAACCCGCTTCTATAAGTCTGTCTGAGTCCAGCCTGAAAGGCCAGGACTCCCTTGTCAGGGACTGCTTTTGGTAACATCATAGGAGTAAGGCTGGAAAGGGCCTTGCCAAAGATGGACAGTTTATAGATAGAGAGAAGCCATGGCTTTCATAGATAGGATGGGTAGGCATTATATAATATCACGATATCCAGGAGACATAATATCTGGAAGAGCCAAGGGTTCTAGGATGGTTTGGAAAGTTATGGTACAGCCATCTACATAATCTCATGCATGCAACCTTATTAAGCAGAATGAACCCAGCATCTCTGTATTGACCTGAAAAGGTGTCCAGGCTCTTTTGTTAATTCTAAATAGTAAGTTGTAGAGAAATATATATGGTTTGATCCCATATTTGCAAATAAAGGCAAAAATTGGGTTCCAGGTAATCTTGAATATCTACATGAACCAAAAGAAACATGTGGAGGGACACACATGAGACTGTTGGTAACTGACTACTCAGGAATGTGGAACTGGATTATAGAAGAATGAGGAAACCTCTTCTTTGCACAACTCAACTGAATAGTGTATTACAAAGAGCAGGTATTACTTTTATAACTTAAAAAAATGATGAAAGCTAAAGAAAGAAAAAAAACACACTGGAGAGGAATGGACTGAGAAGGGAAGTTCATTCAGGAGCTAGTTGACAGGTAGGCGCTGCGCAGGGTTGGGGTCCCCCTCTTGGCGAGACAGGTGCAGCCCCGTAGAAAGGCCAGGCTTCCCAGAAAACTGGGGCTGGGTGGGCCGTGTCCTTCCACTGGCAGCTGTTAGAGAATCGACGGTGTTGGCGTTCACCTGCGATATCACACTTGGAAAGGCTTCTGGAAAAAATAACCGGAATGATCCAGACAGAGGCAGGAGTTACTGTCCTTCCTCTGGAGGCTTGAGGGAGGGTGTCTAGGAGCAGAGAGGCAAACAGCCATTAAAAGCCCCAGAATGGAAAAGATTGATTCAGCCTCAGCCTCCTAGCGCACTTCCTAGCCATCTGTGAGACGGGCCCCAGGCTTTGAACTGGAGACAGTGCCCAAGCCTTTTATTAACCTTCTTCCCTCGGGAGCCGGGGACGAGGTGTGTGTCTTTGAAGAGTGGTGGCTCAGAAGCGACACGGCTTTCAAACATGATTTGTTTTTATTCTATTGGTGAATTAGGGTGTGTTTACAGGGAAAGAATGATTTAGACGACGACCAGTCTGCTGGAAATATAAAGGGATAATTGAATCTGCAAGTCTATTAAAGAGTCTTGTCTTGCATCTTGTGGGATGACATTTATTGCAGAGACCAACTTGGCTCTTGTTTTTCAGTTTCTTTTCTTCCCTTTCTCCCTTTCTGATCTTTCAAAAATTAGATTTTCCCTTCCCCCAATCAGAAACTTTTTGAAAAGCCTCTGAGGAGAGTCAGGACCCCTGAAAGGAGCACATCGAGGCAGCATCGCGTGGCAGTTTGGCGCGGGGACTCTGGGAGTCGGCAGGTGCCTGACACCCTGCGGTAAGTGCCTGGTCAGTTGTTACCATCAGAATCTCTGTCATCCCCAGTTCTGACACCAATTGCTCTGTTTCCTTGGGCAAATTAGTTCATTTCTGTGGTCCCCCTGTTCCTCCCATGCCAGCGGAGCCCTCGACAGTTAGTAACTCCAGCGAAGCCTGAAAACGCAACACAAGCAGTGCAAAGGCAATGCCAGTGATCAAAAGAACCCACCCCGCTTGCTATGTAGACGGATAATATCATTTCACTGGGGACCGCTCTCAGTAAGTGGGCTCTTTTTTCTCTGAAGAGCCTGAATCTGTTCCTCAGGGCTGCTAAAACTGGCCTTGTTCTGCGGTCTGATCTGCTGGCCGACCTGTGTCTACATTACTAAAACTGGCCGGGAGCCCTGGCACCGTCCCGCCACGTGGGCCGCCAAATCGCAAGGCCCTTTCTTTTGAGCAAATAGCATCGCACACGTTGCCATCAAGAAAACGAAAGCATTCACAGTGGCACAGCGTCCAGCTTCTCTCTGTGGCCTTTTGAAACAGTTTTGTGACCAGGGAGTGGCAAGAAACAAAGGTCTTTCTATCTGATCTGCTCACCAGGCCGGCGTCAGATCATGCAGGAGCCTGCACCCCTCTTCCCCCGGTACCATCGGATTGTTATCGCTGCGCTTGTCTCCTCTCTCTGAGTAGGACGAGGCAGGCAGGCAGGCAGAGGAATGTATTTCAACTGCCCTTGACTCTGTTTATAATCATCAACATGAAAGGAAGGGAAAGAGATTCAGTTTATAGGACTGGCTCTTTGTGTAGCCTAATTTATCTCTCTCCAGCAGCAGTGGGCTGAGCAGGTTTCCTTTTTTGTTTCCGATGCGGGAAGCTGAAATATGAATCTATGTTGATGAGAGAATAAAGGAATTGAAAGAGGCATAAGTCTTATCTTCTCGCAACCCTAGGAGATCAGCTCTTTGTGACGAAGGGGATTATACTTCTGTAATTAACTGCTTTGCAGCTCCTGGTGATGGCTCAGGCCTGAATAATGGCACCCAGAGAAGTTGGATAAAAGGCGGGCAGGTGGGTGCAGCCACGATCATGAACAACGGTCTCAGGGCTTGACATCCTTTCCCAGCGCCCAGCTCGCAGAGGGTCAAGCCAGGAGATATTTGTCCCCTGTCCCAGCAACATTCACAGCAGAGAGAATAGAATTCCAGAACAAATATTTAAAGCTCATAGAGACCTGTTCCTCTGTAGGCTGGTAGCTGCCCTGAGGTACCTTGAAGACCTAAGCCAGGCTGTACACCCTTTGTGTTCCCGCCAGTGCCCGGGACCTGGTAGGTGCTGACCAAAGCTTGGTGAAGGTGACTGCCCCTTTCCAGCTGTGGGATTTGGGGAAAGTTGTCTAATTTCTCTGATCTTCAGTATACCATCCACAAAATGCAAGGGGTCTTGTAGAGTTTGGGGTAAGAAGAGTTCAGATCATGATAAACAAATGACTTATCACATCGCCTGGCACACATGGCAAGGGATCAATAAATGCTAGCTGTTATTATTACATTGTGGAATACAGATGGGTGGCGAGCTCATCACTGTTTACGACTGCCTTATCATGCAAGGCGCCATACATACCTTCGTGCCTGAAAGCCTCACATCGTCCTTGTCAGGTAAGCAGGATCCTTCCCCCCATTTCACTGATGACAAAACAGGCTCAGACTGGAACAGTGACCTGCTCGAGGTAAAGGGCAGTACAGGAGACTGGAAGCCGGGTGTTCTGTCCTGGGCCCCTCCCCTCCCCTCCACACCAGCCTCCCAGGCCCTCAGCCTGTTCCTCGACAGGTGTGTCTGCCCATCACTCTCCAGACCTCATCACCCCAGGATCAAACCTCTGGGCCATCTTTTTGCTTCCTTTTTTGCTCCCTGCCTGTGTCACTGAGTCCTAGAGATTCTTGAGATGTTTTCAGAACTTCTCCCTACTCAATCCTGCTGCCACTTAACACTGGCCCAGCACCTGGTCGTTTGATAACCAGGTTTCCTACAGCGAGCAGGCTCTTGAGTGGTGTCTAAGGGAGGGCGAAGCTCCCTTCCCATCACCCCCGACACCAGTGCCAGGTGAGTGGTCCCAACCTCCACTTCCCTGTCCTTCCCTGCGAGGGATCAGCGCCCACAGCGTCAGCTCCACCGTCCTTTTCTGGGATGCAAGGCCCTTCAGCTGACCCACCCTCACTCGCAGTGAGAACCCCCTGCTCCGGCTGAGCCTGCCTTGTCTCCATCAGGTAGGCACCCCACAGCCTCTCTGAGCGCTCAATGGATTAGATCCTTGATAAGGATGCAAATGCCCCAGAGAGGATGCTCCATTCAATGCATAGGCAGTGCTTGACAGAGCCATGAACAGAGAGCTCCTCTCTTCCATCCACCCACGCGGTCTACAGATGGACCCTGAGGCCCAGTGGCTTAGCCAAAGCCACACAGTGAATGAGTTTCAGAGCCAAGTCTCACACCTAGGTCTTCTAGCTTAGAATTCAGTGCTCATCCGTTAGACCAATCGACTGCATTGCCCTCAGTGGTGATGGCAGCCACTGGCCAGAGTGGTGGCGGGG
This sequence comes from Aethalodelphis obliquidens, assembly GCF_003676395.1. Classification (NCBI taxonomy): domain Eukaryota; kingdom Metazoa; phylum Chordata; class Mammalia; order Artiodactyla; family Delphinidae; genus Aethalodelphis; species Aethalodelphis obliquidens. The sequence continues at coordinate 4,562,336 of NW_020837958.1, read as the reverse complement.
GCACCTGAACTCAGTCTCCACGTGGGCGGTGGACCTGTGTGATTCACCAAAGGGACGGCCTGATGAGGGAAAACGACTGAGTTAGGCCCTGGGGCAGGGCTGTGGTGGGCAGGATCTGGGGGGTGGGGGAGACAGGGTTGGAGACTGAAATCTAGGGAGATTGTCATGGAAATCAGCGATTGTAAGGCAGGTGAAAATGCGGCTGTATACTGGCCCGGCAATGTGCTATGGGAACGTAGCAATTAACTTCTCTACTTATGGGAGATGGGATCCAGGAGGGCTTTGGGGAAGAAGCGGCCTGTGACTTGGGTCTGAAGAAGCAGGAGGAGGCTGTTCAGGGGCTGTCAGGGGCCAGGCGTTCTGCATTGAGGGAGCAGCGTGGACAGAGGCAGGGAGGCCGGACAGCCTGGGCTGTACGTGGTGAATAGCACAGCGGGCAGCAAGGGAACCTGGAAAAAAGCAGAGGAACCTGAATTGAAGCTCTGACTCTGCAGCTAGTCTGACCAGCTCAGGATCTGGACAAGTCACTTTATCTTTCTGGATCTTAGTTTCCTTATATGTGAAACTGGCATAACGATATTATCTGTCTCCTGAGGGTTATAGTGAGGATGAACCAAAACAGTAAGGCACCAAATACAGGGCCTGGCACATAGTAGGTGCTCAACAAAAGGCCCAGTATGGCCGGAGGGTAGGTCCTGTTGGAACACAGGGACAAGCAGGGGTTTGGGCGATGGTGTATGTTTTCTTTTGCCTTCCGATGGGCCCTTTCCCCTCCTTCCAGGGGCTCCCCAGCTGGCCTGGGAGGGCTGCTCACCCACTTAGAGTTGCCAACATGTTTGGCCATTCTCGGGTCCAGAACGATCTTCTGGTTCCATCATCGTCCTTAAGCTCTTTCCAGCCTGAACACAACTGGGGCTAGCGTTCCAGGTCTGGTCATGTTTGCTGGCAGAGCCCGTGTTTGGGAGCGACAGCTCTGTTTAGGTAGAAACAGACACTGAAAACAGCTGCTGGCTTCTCTGCCTTGGTAAACACGGAGTAAACCCTGCCACTCTGGGCTTTGCGAGGGATCAGGGAGCACAAGGCAGGCCCTACTCACGGCGTCCTGTGGGGTAGGGGAAGGCCATCTTTTCAGCAAGTGTGCCAGCCTCCTCAGGCTGGGGCCAGGTTTAGGGGTGGCGGTGGGAGGAGTTAGAGGCCCTTCCTTCCCTCTTGGCCTCTAGGTGTCAGAGGACTCTCCAGGCACTTCCTGCCATCTAATATCTGTGGGACTTCAGGTCAATTTTTCAACCTCTCTGGATGGGCCAGTCAGCAAAGGCAATACCTGGCGTGTCCCTGTATGCTGTTCCTCTTCAGTGAGTGGTGGCCAAACTTACCTATGCATCAGAATCACCTGGGTGAGGCTAACTAAACATTCAGATACCCAGGCCCTGCCCCAGACTTACTGAGTCAGAATCCCTGAGGGCAGGGCCCAGGAACCTGCATTCTAATGACCTCTCCAGGCGATTCTGGTACAGGCATCCCAGGAACGATATCTCCATAATCTCTGTCTGAATTCCACCAGGTTCCCTGGGGAACCAGGAGAAAGAGGCAGTTAGAAGGGGGGGCTAACAGGTGATGTCAACACACCACTCCTCTTCACACGTACCTCTGCAGTTACGCTTTTTTGGCATTGGCGTAGAAACAGAAGCTCTTAGATGTATGTCTCCTTAGAACAGATGCCATTACTCTTCTAGGATATAAAAGAGTGATACCCCATCCATTAGACTTAGCCCATTTCCAGTCCATCCACCCATCCTCCATCCATCCATCCATCCATCCTCCATCCATCCATCCATCCATCCATCCACCCATCCTCCATCCATCCATCCTCCATCCATCCATCCATCCACCCATCCTCCATCCATCCATCCTCCATCCATCCATCCATCCATCCACCCATCCTCCATCCATCCATCCTCCATCCATCCTCCATCCATCCATCCATCATCCATCCATCCATCCATCCATTCATCCTCCATCCATCCTCCGTCCATCCATCCATCCATCCATCATCCATCACTTTTTTAGTACCTGCCTGTTCTGTGCCTGGCTCTGGCTGGGCTTTGGAGACACAGGGAAGAATAAGATCTGGTTCCTGGCCAGAATTCCCCATCTAGATAAATAGACACACAAGTCATCCTAATATAGGGGGATCCCTCCAATAAGCGATGTCTCAAGTAGGTACAGGGGTGGCACAAGGCAGGAATGATGGAGTCCACGGGCATGGAGGATGGGTCAGAGAAGGCCTCACAAGACAGCAGTTTGTGAGGAGGTCATGAAAGGGAGTAGGAGTTTGCCAGATGGAGAGGCCGTGTGAGGGTGTGTAGGAAGGTAGGTGACTCCTATGAATGAAACCCCTTCACATCCATTATGAGAGCAGAGGCCTCTCTTTGGGCTCCATGGAGCCCACATTCTGACGCTCATATGCAGCTGCATCTTCAGTCTCATCTTCTGGTCCTTCAGAGTGAGAAGAAACCACTCTGTGGTGTGTGTTGCAGGCTCATGGCAGCTGTCTCTTACACAGCGCAGTTGTTGTGGAAAACAGCCATCCGAGTTGAGAGGCATGGTATGCTTAAGAGCATCCTAGCTCTGCCTGCAACTCACTAGGTAACTGAGGGCAGGTCCCTGAGCCTCAGTTTCCCTGTCTCTAAGATGGAAGGTTGGCTTCCAGTTCTGCCAGTTTCTGCCTGGGGCACGGCCCCGACACCCTGGCATCGATATACTTGTTAGCAATGGCCTTTCTTCCCACTCCAAGCTCATCTGTCTCAGCATATCAGCAGCACAACATCTTGCAGGATTAGTGTATCGGATTTGAGCCCCCCGCATATTCCCTGCAGTCCAGAAGTGGTTTTGCAGGGAAAATGCAAGGTGGATGTAAGCCTGAAGGTGGCGCTGTGGCTCCAGTTGCGGAGCTGCTCTCTGGAGCAGGTCTGTGTTTTCAGAGCATCTGTGCAAATTGTGCCCGGTTGATGGCAGGTTCTCTTCTCTCATGGAGCCCTCACAATCCGGCATACCCTGCTCGTTTGAAAGAAGCAGCCAGGCCAGCTCACTCGGGCCTCCCCGCCTCCTGGGCCCCTTCACACATCTTCAAACCTCCCTGTTTCCCTGTGGGTCCTCCCTTCAGCAGAGGAGGAGGAAAGCCTATTGAGAATGGCTTGTGGGCGGAGCAGGGGTCTGCGCCGGAGTTTTTCTGGTGCTCATTGCAGGCAGCAGGCCCTTGGTGTGGAGCTGCTGTGGGGTCTGTGACATGACTTGCTGTGTTTGGGTCACAGCCTCCTTGACCCGCATCCCGACCCCCGACAGTGGATTTCCCCCGGGGTGATGATATTTTGAAAGCACTCCATACTCTTCCCGCTGCTGCCTTCTCTCCATTCATTTGGGTTCGCTTTTTAGCTGAGCCACTGAATAACGAATCCAGCGGGAGAAAATGATGGGGGCAAGAGGAAGGAAAGAGGAGAGCGCTAACATTTATAAAGTGCTCGCTGGGTGCCCAGCACCTCCACCAAATAACTACAGCCGCGAATTTTATACTTTCAGCTGCATCACCCTTTCCTCCAACCAAATTCACAAGCCAAACTTGCCACGTAAACCAGACACAGCAGGGGAGCTGCTCCAGTGGGACGGGTGGGGCACCAACGGGCCCTGCCCCTCACCTCCGCATCCTCTCCCTTCCTCCCTCCCAGCAGCCCCTCTGGTGCTTCCACCAAAGCTGGATCTAAAGCACTGTGCACCTTAATCTGTATATAACTCTTAAGAGGAAACAGTCCCCTCATTTTTCAAACGTAAAAGCTGCCGCCCAGAAGAGTGAGGTGATTTGCCAGAATCCTATGATCAATAAAAGGCAGACAGCCAGGCTGTGGGCCCAGGCATGCCTGACTCTAAGCCCCCAACTCTGCCTGGAAGACACTGGGTGCTCTGCTGCCTAAGGAGGGACAGGAAGAGGCGGTGGCTCACCCCCCCCCCCCCCCCCCCCGCCCTGCAGTAGACAGCGGACCAGGCCAGATACAACGGACGCGGTTGATGCCAGATATCTGGTAAACCGCCTGCAAAGAAGGAACCCAGATAGGACGGGAGGACCGTGGAGGATGGGAAACACATGCGGAGTGGGTTCTGCGGCACCGGGGACACGATCGTTCACCCCCCAGGCACGCTTCAGCTTGGCTGACTTCAGAAGACACCAACGAGCCATGTGCTAGACATTCACAGTCAAGCTTTCCAGGCCCTGATCAGACTGTTTCGTTCCGGAGCAGCCAGGATTGGGGGCGGTAAAATGTGAACTGGATCTCGTTCCTGCTTTCAGGTGGAGGGGAGATCGTGCAAGAACAGCAAGACGCTTAAAAAAGAACAAAATGTGAAGTCATGTGTTCGCTTGGAATCTTGTGAGGAGCATGGATTTGGAGTCAGAAATCTGTGGGTTCCAAGGTCATCTCTACTGGTTTGACCTGACTTCTCTGAGGCTCAGTTGCCTCCTTTGTAAAACGACATCACCAGCAGTGCCTGTGTCTCCAGGCTGCTGTGGGTGGATTACGTGAGCTCTCGAGTGGGGAAGCGTCAAATCCGGGATGTACAAAGTAAACAGGGGTTCTCTCCCTGCTCTCCTACCTCTTCTCAAAGCCCATTGAATTGATGGTATGTCCTAAACGGATGTGCTTGCAAGGGACACTTAACAGGTGGGTTATCGTTTCTGATTTTGGTCAACTGGCTGAAACACTTTTTCATCTTATTATGTGAGATGTGACATGGATCCTCAAAAGTGTAAACACAGAGCCTCAGAGAGCTCAGGATGGTTGAATCCAACTCCTTCATTTTAGGGAGTGGGAAAATGACTTACCCAAGGTCCCCCATTGGGTTAGTGGCAGAGCTGGGGCTGGAACCCAAATCTGTTGACTCTCAGCCCACTGCTCTGTCATCCCAGGTGAGAAGGAAGGTCCGCAGGATGCTCTGTTGATCCCTTCTGGTCCATGATTCCTACCTCTGTGAGGAGAATAGAGGGAGGGGTTCACCAAGGAAGACCCACTGTGTTCCACGAACCCCATCATGTGGGGTCATGTGTTGGGGGTGAATGGAGCCTCCGTTATGGGACTGAGATCTGAGGAGCCAGGACCAGTCCTGTCATCAACCAGAGTCAGAGGTGAAGCAGGCTCCTACCACAGGTGTAAGGAGATTGTCCAACTTGGAGTTGGTTCCATCTCTGCCTCTTACCAGCTGTGTGACCTGGGCAGGGAATTTCTCTGAGCTTGTCCTGATCTGAGAACCAAGGAGAATAAAAGCATATACCTCATAGGTTATGGTTAAGATTAAACAAGTTAATATAATAATAATAATAGCCAACAGTTAGGGAACACGTACTATGTGCCAGGTTGAGTTCTCAACTCTTTATATGTATTTGCTCATTTAATCTTCATAACAACTTGTATTTCACTACTGAGGAAAGAGACTCAGAATGGTTACGCAGAGTCCAGGGACACACAGTTGCAGAGGACAGAGCCAGATACTGAGCCCAGATGGACTGGCTCTGGCTTCCCACTCTCCTGACCACTCTGCCCCTTGGCCTCTCAATGTAGGCAAAGCCCAGTGCTTAGCATGTAGGTCTCCAGAAAAGTCCATCCCTCCCTCCCTCTCTTTTCCCTTCCTCCTCTCCCACCCGCTTCTTGTTCCCAAGAGTGGGTGGGTTCCAAAAGCAGTTACGCTCTGGTTTCTCAGACATCGGAAGTCCACCCAACTTAACCATTTCACCTTGAATAACTTTTCTTCTCTGTTTTGTTGTTGGTTTTGCTTTTTACATTTTTTTGTTGCTTAATCAAAAGCACAGCTGAACTGCCAGCAAGGCAAATCTCTTGATCCTGTGTTCCTGGGCACCAGGTGAGCCTCTGCTCAGCTAAGCTCCCAGTGCCAGTGAGCCAAGGGGCATGGTCGCCTGGCTTCCACTTGCACGCATGTGTGCTGACTCCCAGCCCGCAGCCAGCTTCCTGAATACGAACAACCAATTTGGGAAAAAATACGCCGCCTTGTTTGTGGGTTTCTGGCGACACTCGTTCAAGTTCCTGGTTAATATAGAGACCTTGTCAAGATGTCCAAATACTCTTCTTAGCACAGAAACTTGTCTTACCACCCGTATCCACATAGCCCCAAAGAGCAGAGGGTCCCAAGTGACAGGAAAGGCTCAGCCACTGAGTCTTCCTGAACCCCGACTGCCCTGAGGCTCTGGTTCCCTTCCAGCTACTTGCAGGCCATGGGCCCACAGAGGATGTAACAAGGAAATAGCAAAGAGTGCCGAGTGAGACCAAGCTGCATTGTGAATAAAGGCAAATCAGGACAATGGAGAATCTGGCCAAGCTGTTTAAAGGCCCAAATGTATTGCTTTTTCCAGTGGCCCAAAGGAAAAGCAGTCTGCCGTGGGGATCCGGATCCCCTACTGTCACGGCTGGAAGGGCAAGGTCGAGACTCCAGTGGACTGGATGCTAAGGTTGGGTCTCAGACCTGCCTCTGAGCCTGCAATGCCAGCATCGACATTTGTGTTTATACAAACGGTTAGCAGAGCCCCCAGCGCCCTCTTGTCATCCCATCTCTGCTTGTTGAAACCCTGCCCGTGCTTTGGGACCCCTCTCCAATGCCAGCACTTCCAGAAAGACTTAGAATCAACCCCTTTTTCTCCCTTGTACCTCTCATCATAGCCTCATGTCTGACCACCTTCTGCCTGGCATTATGGCGTCTTATACACCTGCCTTCATTTCGGAGATGCTCATCGAACTCTAATTACATGGCGGAACCAGAGCTAGTCACTGGTGATGAGAAAGATACAATCCCTGTATCACTTAAAGAGCTCACATGCTCACAGTCTAGCTGAGACAGACAAGTCAACGCATAATTAAAAACAGTGTGGAGGAACGTGCAGACTGCCGTGAATGCCGAGAGCCCAGGCCATCTGCCTGGTGTAGGGGCGGGGGTGGGGGAGATCCCGGAAGACTTCCCAGAAGCGATGATGCCTGGCTTACCTCTTAAACGGTGGGCTCCACAAAAGGGCAAGGGGATGGGGAAGAGGGAGAAATCTAGGGGGTGGAACAGCACATGCAAAAGCAGGGAGGTGCAGGAGAGCAGGTGAGGGAACCCCAATGAGCTTAGATGGCTGGAGTGGAGAGTGCCCTGGGCAGTGGCAGGAGGTAGGATCAGGCAAGTGGGTAGCTGTCAGATAACAGAGGACCTAGTAAGCACCGCTTAGCAGTCTGGGCTTTATCCTGCAGATAGTGGAGCACCATGGAAAGGGTTTTAGGAGTCATGGACCTGGACAGATCTGTGTTTTAAAAAGACCACTTGGGCTATTGAGTGAAAATGGATGGGAGCAGGGCAACAGGTGATGCAGGGAGACCAGGTAGAAGGTGGTAGCATTAGTCCGGGTAAGAAGTGATGGCTTAGACTAGGTGGTAGCAGTGGAGGGATGAGAAGTACAAGGATTCTAGGTCAGTCTAGGAGGTAGGATCGGCAGGACACAGTTGTTGGCGGGATGGGGGAGGGAGAGAAGCAAATTGGGGATGACTCCCAGAATCTCAGCGCCATCGGCCAGGTAGAAGGTGAGGTTTGGGGAGGAAGGATGGCATTTAGTTTAGGGAATGCAGATCTGAGGAGCCAGGGGATACCATCAGGCGCCTGTAACAGCCCCTTCCTGCTATTTCCCCTTCTCCCCAGGCTGCCCTCTCTGTGGATCTCTCTCAGACTTACTGCCTACACTTACGTTCAAGGGGTAGCCTGAAGTTGGGCTAACGTTTTTCACCTCCGGGTGCCAGAGACATTTGTAAAAAGTTACCAGATAGATGCACCCCTGCTGAAGGTGTTCGAGCTGGACCCCAGAATGCCATGCCTCTCTGGGGTGTTTGTATCAATACTTCAAAAAGAAATCCAGGAGGAGAAGGACACAAAAGGTAGAATGCCAGGGTTGTCAGGAGGGAGATTTGGCAGGAGTCCTTCTCCGGGGTCTGAGAACACACTTGCTGGGCTTGGGGGACCAGCCAGGCCTGGGGCCCTCCTTCCCGCATCTTTTCCTATTTGGTCCCTTGTCCAGCTCTGCAACCTTCACATCCAGCCTGCACCACCAGCTTTGAGACCCCAGGAAGGTTCTTTGTCCTTTCTGGGCCTGCGTCCTTATTCATAAAGTGGCAGAATTCTGCTCTTTTTCTTCCCCTCCACCCATTTTTCTTCTTCCTTCCATGGTGGTTAAGAACAAGGGCTTTCAATCAGGCTGATTTGGGTGTGAATTTCAGTTCTTTCACTTTCTACCTGGGTGTTACTTTACCAGGGCCTTAGTCTCCTCATCTGTAAAATGGGCACAGGAATAGTAGTACATACTGCGTATTATTACTGTCCATATTCAACGGGATAGTGCTTGGAGAGCTCTGAGCTCAGTGCCTGGGACCCACTGGGTGCTCAAAACCTGCTAAGGTCATGGTCATCATGTCATCACGATTCCCCTCTTTCCTCTCTTCTTCCATGATATTCTTTTCAAATACTCCCAATATAGGGGACCCACTGGCCTGGACTGCCAGCTGTCCAGTCTGGAGGCAGAGGGCTGGACTGGATGACCCCCTAGGTCTTTTTGATTTGGGGGTCTGGGATCTCAGAGGCTTGGGAACATTCTCTGTGAACTTTCCTCACCTTGATTCTCAGGGTGATTTGGGAGCTGGCCTCTGTGGGTCTCTATCTCTATCTAGTTTTTCCAAGTTCTCTGGAGGCTCCCTCCATCCCCCACTTTCTGCATCCCCTCCTGTGTCTGGACAGGTTAAGGCATGCTCTCTCAGTCAGCTGTCCCAGCCCACCTGCCGGCTCCCCAGTGACTGGGTTTCTGGCGTGGCTTCACTCTGCATTTCCCGAGAATGTTCGGAGGAACTTCATATAATCTCCCTGCCTGCCAGCGCTCTGCGTTTCTGAAACCGACTTCAGAGCAGAGGGAAATGGTTTGGGCAGAATGAGCTTTCGCATTCTCTGTGCCGCCTCTATGCCTGGCAGTTCCTGGTGCCCAGGGAGCTCGGCTCTGTGGGATGCCTCTGTTGATTGCCTTGGTCTGTCGCCCTGTGTTTCAGTCATGATTCTCCAGAGAAACAGAGCCAACAGGGTGTGTGTGTATGTGTGTATATATATATTACACCACCAGGTATCGTGGTTGGTGTGTGTGTGTGTGTGTGTGTGTACGTGTATATGTATGTACATATACTAGATTTATTTAAAGGAATTGGCTCACACAATTATGAAGCCTGGCAAGTCCAAAATCTACAGGATGGGTCAATAGGCTAGAGACCAAGAGAAGAGCCAATGATGTGATTCAAGTTTGAAGGCTGTCTGCTATAGAATTCCCTCTGGCTTGGGGGAGGTCAGTCTTTTGTTCTATTCAGGTCTTCACCTGATTGGATGAGGCCCACCCACATTATGGAGGGCAATCTGCTCAAACTCCACCAACTTAAAAAAACATGAATATCATCTGAAAATACCTTCACAGAAACATCCAGAATGATGTTAGACCCCATATCTGGGCACCATGGCCCAACCAAGTTGACACATATAATTAACCACCACCCCCTGTTATTGGCAAACATATCAGAGAAATAGTCCAGGCCTCAGGGATGCCTCTCCCCACCCTGTATATATTACAGACCAGGTTCCTGCTTCCCTAGAGGATCATGATGGAAAAGGACCAACAACCAGGCATAAACTCTGCCTCAGCCAGTCAGCACCCCTTGGCCTGCAGCAGATCAGGCCTGAGGCTGAAGGCCTGAGGGGCTGAGGGGCTGAGTGGGAGACAGTGAGCATCTCTATAATGTGAATTGGGGGAAGGGGTTGAGGGATGTTGCTGCCCCCATGACCTCATAGAAGTGACCTTCAAACCTGGTTGCATATCAGAATCACCTTAAAATGCAGATTCCCAGACCTCACTATCAAGGGAAATGCCTGATTCAAAAGACCAGGGCCTCTGACTTTTTAGCAAGTACTTAATGTATTGCCATAGAAAATATCATAGTGGGAGTAGAGTTATGAGCATCTCCTGAGGCCAGACATTCTCATCATCGGCGGTGAGGCACCTGGTCCAACTCATGATTTCATGCTGACTCAACTTTTTGCCATCTCACTTGAATGACTCCTGTGATAGAGATCTTATTCCCATCAAGGGAGCCCCTCGTGTTTTAATAGGAAACACGTGAAGTCTGGCTTCCCATCCCTTCCAGCAGCTGGTCCTCGCTCCAGCTCTTAGAACCAGAAGGAATCTGTCTAATTGCTCATCCACTGGAGAGCCCTTGAGGTATTGATGACAGTTCCCATTTCCTGCTGTGTCTTCTCTGGGTGAAAAATACCCAACTCCCTCACCAGGCAGTGTCTCTCTCACTGTGGGGTCCCAGGAGTGGACCCTGCTCAGACCTGCTCAGGCCCCTGCCAGGCCTAGCAGAATAATCACCTCCCTCCTTCTGGACGCTACACCCCCATTAATGGGACCTTTGTGTTAGCCGCTCGTGTTGGCCCCATCACTGTGTGGCCCCATCCACTGCTGTGGATGGAATCCTCCAAGTCTGAACCCCTAGCCTGGATCCTTACTCTCCTCCACTTGACTTAACTGCTCCAGTGGAGACAAGAGCTTCCTCAAGGGCCTGAGGACCCCAGAACCTTCTCTTCCATTTTGAAAAACACAAATTACAAGATGTTCTCCAGGCATCTGAGAGCATAGGGTTTGCTGCCCCTTTGGACCGGCCACCTCTGAGGCCAATTCTAGTGCCCTTCATAGAGGAGACAGCACAGTGTAGTAGAAAGCTCATAGCTTTGGGCCAGGTGGGCTTAGGTTCAAATCCCAGCTCTACCAGCTGTGGGACTTGGGGCAACTAAGCCTCAGTTCCTTCATCTGCAAATAGTGCCTGCCTCTTAGGGCTGTGCTGAGAATTCCAGATAAAGTGTCAAAGCAGCTCACCCAGGGCCTGGCACGTGTAGGTGTTGTAAGTCTGAGTTCTCGTCTCCTCTTGAAGAACTTAGTTCCCTTCTCCTTCCTTCTTTCCCCATCAGATCCCCCAGTTCTAGCCCCTAACGCTGAAGAGTCTTATTAAGTAAGCAGACCAGAGGCTCCAGGCAAGTCTTGGGGCTTTGGGCACATGGCCCCATGGGAAGGGACAAGCCTCTTCCTTTCCTCTGATCTTGCACCCTCCTCTCAGACCTGAGAAGGGCAACCAGGAAGCCGCTCTAGAGCCCCTTCCAGCTCTGCCTATCAGGTCTCCCCACCAGCCTTCCAGTCCTTTGGGACCCCAAGCCCTGGAAGGGAGTGGGGCAGATCTGAAAATCATCTCACAAGCTCGCTAAGACAAGGGAGGACCATTCCTCTTGCCACTCAGCCCAGATTCATACCCTCATTCAGCCCTCAGGCATCCACCAGCCCCTCCTCTGTGGGAAGGCACGGGGACACGGAGATGGGAAATAAAGGATCTTTCACCTCAAAATACTAGCAGGCTAGCAGGATGGACAGACAAGGAAACAGGTAACTGTAACCCAGGTTGAAAGGAGCTATCCTAGAGACAGAACACACAGAAAGTGCAGGGGACCTTGAAAGACGGGTGGGGCTTTTCCTGGTGGATGGCAGGTTGGGGGTGGGGGGGCAGCCACTCTAGGCCAAGGGCACGGCATGGGCAAAGGCCCAGAGATTGGAAAGACCAATCAGTTTGGAATGACCTAAGAGTTCAGCAAAGCTTGAGGAAGTGGCTGGACGACAGGAGTGGAGGCAGGGAGGCCAGTTGGGAGTCTACTGTGGTGACCCAGACTGGAGGCCACAGGGACATGAACTAGGCCAGTCCCTTGGTCCATATGAGACATTTGGGAACACAAAGACCAGCCAGATGTGGATCCTCCTCTCCAGAGAGACATCCATCCAACCGTTCACACATCAGTCAGTGTTAACGGAGCAGGGATACTGTGCCACGCTGTGTTACAGGAGGGAACTTTCCAGGAGAAAGAAAAGGCCTGTACCCCAGGGTATTAGTTTTCTAGGACTACTATAAGAAAGTAACGTGAACTGAATGGATTAAAACAACATCAATTTATCCTCTCACTGTTCACGAGGCTGGAAATCTAAAATCAACGTGGACACTGGAGCCCTTGTGAATCAACCATACTTCAATTAAAAATAAAATAAAATAAAATCAAGGTGTCAGCAGAGCCACGCTCCCTCAGAGCCTCCGGGTGGACTCCTCCCCTGCCTCGTCCTAGCTACCGGTGGAGGCTGTGAAATCCTTGGCCTGCAGCTGCATCGGTCCAGTCTCTGCGTCTGTTGTCACATGGCGCTCTCCGTGTGTGTCTGTTGCTGTGTCTCTCCTCTTTTTCTTATAAAGACGCCAGTCATACTGGATTAGGCCCTCCGCCCAAACTGAATATGACCTCTTCTTAATTAACTCCATCTGCCAAGACCCAATTTCCAAATAAGGTCACATTTACAGGAACCAGGGGATAGGATTTCAATATGCATCTTTTTGAGAGGGGACGCCGTTCAACCCACAACACCAAGTAACCACAACGTACTGTAACAGCTGCCTTAGATGAGTTGAGGACGGGCTGTGGGAAATCAGGCTAAAGACAGCTCTCAGCAAGCAGGGGAATCCAGGGTGGCTTCCCGGAGGAGGCAGCCTTTCATCCATGTATTGATAGGTAGGAATTTTTTTTCTTTTTTTGTCTGAGTTGGGTCTTCGTTGCTGCACGCGGGCGTCCTCTAGTTGTGGCGAGCGGCGGCTACTCTTTGTTGCGGTGTGTGGGCTTCTCATTGCGGTGGCTTCTCTTGTTGCGGCTCACAGGCTCTAGGGCATGCGGGCTTCAGTAGTTGTGGCACGTGGGCTCAGTAGTTGTGGCTTGCGGGCTCTAGAGTGCAGACTCAGTGGTTGTGGCGCACAGGCTTAGTTGCTTCGCAGCATGTGGGATCTTCCCCGACCAGGGCACCCATGTCCCATGCATTGGCAGGTGGATTCTTAACCACTGCGCCACCAGGGAAGTCCTGATCGGTAGGATTTAGACATGCAGCTATGGAGAAAGAAAGGCATTCCAGGCAGAGGGGGATGCAGGAGTGAAAGCACAGAGGAGGGAATTGCAGGGCAGTAATGATGTCACTCCAGTTACACCCAGGCCTATTTCTGACCCTTCTGCCTGCCCCCACATCTTGTTTACCCCAAAGTGACTCCAGCTCCATCCCATCTTGCTCTTGGCTTTGCTGGGGTTTAGAAGAAAACTGCTGCCCGGGATCATCATGACATCCCTATTCAAGTCCAGACCTGGATTTGTTTTTCCTGAGCTGCAGTTAAGGAAAAAAAAAAAAACAAAAACAAAAAACTCTGTATTTACCAAGCAGCAAACCAGTAGGAAATTATAACCTTTTAAAATAAATATGTATCTAATTATAGGAAAGCACAGTTTACTTTTGCAGCACTGTCAGGATTTCCCCTGCGAACCGAGTCTGCAGATAATGTTCTAACCCCCATGCCCCTGCCCACATCTCGCTGGGCACTGGCCTCAGAAATACCGTCTCGGCTCACCTCTCAGCGAACAGTGAGCCACGCGGTACTGAAATGCCCTGAGCAGGCTTGAGAGGAACCCGGGTCCCCTTTCAGAGCCAGGGGCCTGGCCCCTTGATTAGCTCCCAACCACAAAGCCACAATCACCCACTCCGCCACCCCAACCCGTCTGGCCTGCCCACAGGTCTCTGCCCGGCACGCATGTCTGTGGTTGGCAGTTTTCCCCCTTACAGAAGAGTCAGGAGTCGCAGGGAGCACAGGATTGAGCCGTCTTGGGGGAGGAGCTCACACGAGAGCTGGTCCCAGGCGATGCACTAGGCATTCCCTCCGGGCCCGCACGCCTTTCGTCTTTAAGTCCACAAACAGTTATTGAGCTTAGAATGCCGTGCCGCGTCCACACACGCCATAAATAAAGTCTGCAGAATGCCGAGGGGAGCAGCATATTAGCTGATGTGTCGTAACTGTTACTATTTATGAATAGCTTGCAACTGCCACTCCACCCGTGGATCCTGGAATCTGTTCCTTCTTTCAGCAAATATTTACTAAGCACCTATTACGTACCAGGTGCTGCTATACACCTGGCTCACTTCCTCAACTCTTTCAAGTCTTTGCTAACATGTCACCTTCTCGCTGGGGTCTCCTCTGTCTGCCGTCTTTCATACTGTCCCCCTCCTACCCCGCTCCGGGCTCACCCACCCGCCCTTACTCTGCTCGACTTTCTTCCCAGCACTTACCACTTTCTAATGTATTAGGTGATTTACCTTTTGTCTATTGTTTTTGTCTGTTCTCCCACTTAGAAAGTAAGCTCCCCAGGGTGGGGGTGGGGTGGGCTGGGGTGTCTTGTTTTTGTTTACTGCCATAGCCCCACTAGGTCTAGGCTGGGCATATAGTAGATGCTTAGTTAGCATTGGTTGAATTGAACTAAGATCGTTGTATTTGGAGGCGGACAAATCAGGTTCGATTCCCACTCCAGGCTGTGTGAAATTGGGCTCTAAAGCAGTGCATCCGTGGGGATCTAAGGAGGTGTGAGGCCTGCGGGGCCCAGAACACTGCCTGGCACACAGACACATCTCAGTTACTGGTAGGCAGGCTTCTGAGGGTCAGGTTCAGAGTGGGAAGTTCATGGTTCATGGAGGCCTCATATGTCAGGGAGGCCTGGGTTTGAATTCTGCTGCTGCCACTTCCTAGCTCCGTGACCTTAAGCAAATCACTTAACCTCTCTGAGCCTCACTTTCCTGTTTGTAAAATGGGACTCAGACAGCACTCCTGCCACCTCAGAGTCACTGTGACATGGCATGGGGTTGTGTCCATAAAGCAAGGCACCATAACTGGCACAGAGCAGGCATTCAGGCCCACTGGTTCCCCTTTAACTTCTTCCAGAGGGACTGTGGGAAGCCGGGGAGCAGGGGCCTGGGGCAGGGGCAGGGCCACTCGGTCAGGCAGAAGAGGGGCCATTGGTCCTCTGCCCCCTGTCCATCCGTTCCCTCTTGTCCCCCCACGGTTACCCAGCCTGGACCTGCAGGATGCGCTCCCCACGGATGTTTCCACCCTCCCATCTCAGCCCCGCAACCACGGCTCCCCCGAGGTACCCTCTCTCTGCTCACTTTGGCACTAATGGGCCCTACGTGCTTCCAAAATGAGAGGATGGCTTCCACCGCAGGACCCACAGCAAGTCCCAGAGGAAGAGGGGTCTCCTTGGGAATGGAGGGTTCCCCCGAGATCGGGGATGGGGGGGTTCCCTTCCAGAGGGCTCTGGACGCCTTTGCACCTAAGAGCAGAGGAGGACGGGGTGGGGCTGTTGTTCAGCGCTGCAGCTGCCAGTCAAGGAAGGGGGTGGGGCTTGGGCTGGATGGGATTCAGAACAGGCAGGTAGCTATGGCAACCTTCCCTGACACTCCAAAATAGGAGATGCCCCTCTACCTGCTGTGTCTAGGCCCAGAGAGGGCCGGGAGGCCGAGGTCAGCCACTGCTCCCACCTTACTGACCTAAAGGGGTTGTTGTCTGTTTGGAGGACGGGCCGGCCTCCCCATTACTAGCACAGAGTTGGGGTGAGGCCTGATGCTTGAACATGAGGCCCTCAGCAGGCACGGGGAGCGGGAGGGGGGTGACGTCACTGCACGTGCTGTGGGAGAGCTGGGGACTCATTTACAGTCCTAAAGGTGGTACTTGCACCCAAGGCAGGGCTGTGCCGGCCACCACATGGGCCTGTCTGGCTTCTCCATCGCAGCTGCCTGCTGGGTACTGACTTGAAAATGTCCCAGAGCAGCCCTGCTCTGGAGATGATGTGTTCCAGAATCCAGGACCCTCTTTGGGCGATGGCAGGAAGTAACAGAGGCCAGGACAGTAGATTGAGCGTATTGAGCAGTCGAGGTCTGGTGGGGGAGACACGGGCTTCCCGTCTGCCTCTGGGCAGCCTGGGTTGGACGTCAAAGCACCAGGTTCACCCTGGGGTTGCTACCACGTACTGAGCTCCTCTGCTGGGCACTCTGCTAGGCACTTTGCCTGTACTATCTCAGCCAGCCCTAGAACAGCCTGAGGGCAGTCCTGCCAGGGGCCCCATTCTGCAGCCAGTGAGGCTTAGTGAGGCCCGGCCACTTCCCCAGGGCACACCCAAGTGGCAGAGCAGTTTTTAAAGCCCGCTCAGCCCACCCCCCAAACCCGCTTTACAAGTGAAGAAGCCAAGGCCTGGGGAGGCCCAGGCCACCCGCTAGTAAATATCAGCGCTGTCAGGATTCTGAAGCCAGGATCCCTAACTTGGGGTCTGTGAACTTGGGTGGGAAAGAAATACAACTTTATGTTCACACACCTCTAACCGAAATTTAGCATTTCCTTCAAGGAGACAGGGAGGTAGGCGAAATGGGGCCAGTATTACTGTCAGCCCCATCTGGCAGCTCTGGCTCTGCTGGATCATGAGACCCTCCTCGGAGGGTCCTGAGGAAGCTTGTCCAGTCTCACAGACAATACCCTTATAAGCGGGGGAAGTCTTTCCGCTTCACAAAGAGCCAGTGTCTTTACTCATCCCCAGGAGGACCCTGAGGGATTGGGACCAGAAGCCCCTACTACAGGCAAGGAGACTGAAGCTGACAGACCTCAACAGCTAGTTACAGAGCTAGAAAGTGGTCAAGTCTGGTCATGCATTCATTCCACAAACATTTCATCAACGCTCACTTGGTGTCATCGACGTCCCACTCCTGGTAGCTGAAGAGCCCAGGTCACCTGCTTCGGGAGCCAGAGCCCCTTGAGAGAAGCTCCTGCAGGCAGGAACTCTTTCCAAAACCTCTCCCGTTTGCTCTGCTGTGTACTTCCCACCACGGCTGTGTGAGGTGTACCGGGTGGGGCTGTTTCCTTCCATTTACAGATGATGACAGGGTGGCCCAGAGAGGCCAAGTGCCTCGCTTGCCTGGGGTCACACAGCAAGTGCATGGCAGAGTCCGGACTAAAACCTGGGTCTTCTGGAACCCACATGGGCGCTCTCCAGAACACCAGCCACTTGATTAGTCTAATTCTACAGATTCTGGTTTTTTTTAAGACCTTCAGAGAAGTCTTTATCCCCCCCCCCCCCCCCGGGCATTTCCCCCGCCCCCCCCCCCCCCCCCCCCCATCACTGCAGGATTCTGCGCACCTCCCTGCCCTCATCGCAGGCTCTCACTCCACTGGTGAGGGCCCTGCCTGAGAGGGGAGGCATGGTCACGGAAGGGGTTAAAATTCCCAGTCTCTTATAAATATTTCATGAAAAATATCTGCTGAGATAACCTCAGACTTTTGATGTCGACATTATTGCACCTGCACATTTTAATTGGTCTGAGAGAGCTGGCCCATAATTGGTGCCTGGAAATCGGCACAAACCTGACTTGTTTGTAAAAGGGAACAGTGGGTTCTCCAGAGAACTGGGCGTTTAACTCCTGCATGGCCGAGGGATGGGAAAGGGCGGGGGAGTGTTGGACAGGGAGAGAAAGAGAGAGGCAGGCCTTGCCCGAATGTGCTAAGCCCCCAGGCTAGTCCAAGCTTCTCACTCTGCTGAGCTCAGGAGGAAGAGGAAAGATGACCCAGGGGTTAGGAGCCCAGGCTGGGGGCAGGGCGTCTTACCCTCTTCTGTGCCGTGATCCCTGTGACTGTTTGGTCAAGGCTATGGGCTCTTTCTCAGATCAATGTTTTTAAATGTATAAAATATTCATGATTACAAAACAAGCCAATTTTATTTGTTTAAAAAAAAAGTTATCCAACAATTTTAAATTGGGCAATAGCAATGTATGCGCTTCTTTATTAACGCAGTACATGACAAGACCTAATATCACGTGTCATAACCACTGTACTTTCAAAGCAGTAATGAGCACGGACGGCATTTCAGGATACCTGCCACAAGTGGAGCGTGACATGAAAATATCTGTGATTTTGACTGGTGACAAAGCCAGAGGTGCTGTTAATATAACGGGTATGTTGCTTAACATTCACACTTGAAGGAAATGCTAAATTTCAGTTAGAGGTGAGTGAACATAAAGTTGTATTTCTCTCCCACCCAAGTTCACAGACCCCAAGTTAGGGATCTTGGCCTCAGAATCCTGACAGCGCTGATATTTACAAGTGGGTGGCCTTGGCCTCCCCTGGCCTTGGTTTCTTCATTTGCCCTTGGGTAGCGTCCTCCCACGCTGACTCTGGCACGGCTGTGACTTGTTTTGGCCAATGAAACGGCAGCAACCTTGACACAAGCAGGGCTTGAAAGAGCACTTGTATTTCCACGTCCCTCTTGCTCCTCTGCCTTTGTCATAAGAATGTGCTCGGCTGGCTTGCTGGAAGGATTTGAGAGACCTGTGGAGAAGCATCAAGGCATCCCAGATCAGCCTACAGCCAAGGACAGCAGGGTCCTCTCCCAACCTGTGCCTCACCACAGAGAGCAGAAGAGTCGCCCAGCCAAACTGTAGATTGTGAGCAGTAACAAATGGCTATTGCTTTAAGCCACTAATTTGGGGGATGGTTTGTTACGCGGTAACAGCTGACTGATACAGTGGTTATATCTGCCCCACAGCATCTTTGATCTTTGCACTCTCCTTGAAGAGATAGAGCAGCACCTGGTGTCCTCTTCCCTGTGGGTCACCAGGGCCATTGTCTAGTCAGAGAGATAGTTTGCCTAGTGGTGGAGGGTGTGACCTCCAGACTCAGACAATCCTGGGATCCCATCCCAGCTGTGTGACCTGCAGGTAGTTACTGAGTCACTCTGTGCCTCAATGTCCCCATTTGAAAAAGCATAGTTTCTTTGCCACAGGGTTGTGGTGAGGATTAGAAAAGATTTTGGAGGTAAAGTGCATGGCACTGAAGAAATGCTCAAAATGACATTTTTTTGTCGTTTATTTGTGGTGGCTGGTGATCAATCCTCCCCTCCCCCAAAGCCCAGATTGTCTGCAGCCTTTGCCAGGACACCCCCACGTCCCCTACCCCTACTCCAGCAGAGGGAAACAAGCTAGAATCTGAGGCCACGTGCACCTGACTGGTGCACATTTCACAAACACTGCAATTTTTGGCGAGCAGAGCCTGCCCGTTACAGAGGAACAAACCCTTCTGACAGCACACAAGTTTTAACTGCCGCCAAAGCACTGTCACATCCATGCTTGTATTCAATAGCCTCACAAGGCTCCTGGAAGGTGGTCAGGCCAGGAAATAGCAGTCCCATTTTACAGATGAGCACACTTTGCTCAGAGAGGTTCCCTAACTTCCAGGAGCTAGGATTTGGCCCCAGGTTATCCGGTCACAGAGGGGACCTGCCTCCTGTCCTGGGTGGCTCCACGTGTCCCCCAGGGGCAAGTCTCATTCTCGGAGATGCTGGTCAGAGCTCTGGGATCCCTGGGTGAGGGGCTACACCCTTCCTTTCAGAGTCCTGACGGCACCTCTGTGAGAAGATGATTTTACTCCCGGAGGGGAAGGCATCTCTTCCTCTCCCTGAGCCCCTGGGTTAGTTAGGGAACTATGGCGGGAGATTCCTTTAGTAAAATCAGGATTTTAAAATTAAAAGCAATTAGGCAGGGTCCTTCCTTCCCACTGGCTGCCACCCCTGACATAGGAAAGCCATCATCTGTCACAAGACTGGCCCCGAGGAGGTCCCTGCCCTGGCAGCCAGGCACCATGAGGCCCCTGGAGTTAGGTTAGGGACGTAGCCACCATCTCCCCAACTCTCCCCTTCGGGAATCTTAACTCAGCACCAACTTGCACCCTGGTGCAAACAGGAGGTGTGGAGGAGTTCTCGCCAACTCATGTATTTACTCACTCTGGGCCTCGGCCGCTTCTCGACTGAAACCCAACTCTGCCCTCTTTCCACCTCTTCTGCCCCCAAAGTCACTTTTAGGGTTTGCAAAAGAGGCTGGAAGGTTGTCACGGCTTCAGGAAGGTCCAAACACCATTTAAAAACAAAAACAAAAGTACAGTGCAGCAAGAATATTAAAGAACCCTGCAGGAAAAGGCTGCCCAGAAACAGCATTTTTGCTGCCCAACCCCCTTCCACGGGTGGGGCTGGGGGAGCAGGGCTGGGGGAGCCTATTAAGTGGCTAGAGCCAGAATGAATGTACCACTTTGCCATCTGTTCTCTTCCTTCGCTGTCCTGTCACAAGCATTCTCCTGCTGCAGCCCGTCCAATTACGGTGTTTCCACCAGTAGAATTTGAGACAGTCGTGAGCAAGTGATTGCTACACAGACCAGATTGTTTCTCTGAAGGCAGGGAGGAGGCAGCAACCTTTCTCCCTCTGGGCTTTGCAAACTGGCGCCCAGGCCTCACAGGGCCCCTAGAGCTCGCTGTGTGAGGGCAGAGGAAGGTACAGATACTCTCAAGCTGGGCTGGCCAGGTGATCTAGGGGGGGCCTCTGAGGTCCCTCCCTCATCCTCCACTTCCTTCCTTCTCTCCAATCCACTCCTACCTTGGCTGAGGAGAACAAGACGATCTTCCTGCCTCACACCCTCTTCTGAGTACTGTCCCTGCCTCAGCAGCCTCCCCACCCACACTCTCATCCCCCTCAGAAAAGGATCACAGCTGCAGGTCTTCCCTCAGGCCCTCACTGGTCAAAGAGCCAGACTGGAGCGGCAGAGGCCACCAGGAAGGGCTTCACAGGAAGTTCTCCAGCAGAGGGGTGATGGAACCAAGAGAGGGGGGACGGAGCCAGGAGAGGGGGGACGGAACCAGGAGAGGGGGCACGGAACCAGGAGAGGGGGGACGGAACCAGGAGAGGAGGGACGGAACCGGGAGAGGGGGGATGGAGGCAGGAGAGGGGGATAGAGCCAGCAGAGGGGCAATAGCAGTGTGATGGAGAGAGGGGCACACTGAGGGTGAATAAGAGACAGAATCCACAGGGCTTCACGGGGGATTGGAGGCAGGAAATGAAGGTGACGGAGGAGCCTATGAAGATGCCCCATAGCCTCGTCCTGAGACCCTGGAGACATGGGCTGGCTAGGAGGCAGAGACAAGCCTTAGAGGGAGTCCCAGAGTCCTGGGCCACCACGCCAGGCTGGGGCTGAGCCTGGGTCTCTTTCAGCCACTGGCAGGAATGTCACAGGCCAGTTCCTGAGAAGCCTCTGTTTCAGCCCTGAGAGCTGATCTCTGTAGCTGTTAGTAGGAGAGACCATTAGCAGCATTTCTTCCCTGCTATTGAATTTTTACAGCCCACAGCTCCTCTGAATAGCGTTGTCCCCATTAAATCAGATGTTTTGCCAAAAAAAAAGGGAGGGGGGAGAAGAGGATCATAATCATAACCATAAATCATAAGTCACGTTACTGTGAGTGGACGGCTTCCTGGGATCTGTGAGTCGGAGGCAGTGTGTGAGAAAGCTTATTACAATGAGGCGGCAGGGGAGGACAGGTCTTCCCAGGGGGTGTCCGCCCCCAGCCTGATCTTTCACACAGCCTTGCTTCCGGGTGACTTCTGCCTCAGGGAGGGGCAGCACCTTTATTGGAACACTGGGGGAGGTGGGGGGCAGGGGTGGAAACAGGGAAAAGTGTATCGCAAGAGGAGAACGATGTTTGTCACCCCAAACGCCGCCTGATGGGTCTGTGAAGAGCTGGGGTGCTGTCCAGGCTCCCCCCGCCTTGGTTTCCACAGAGCTCGGAGTCTTAGGTCAGGATGCCGTCACATGCCTGTGGGTACCAAGAAGGCCTGTGTGTTCTCATGGCCCATGATGCTCGCTTAGGAGCCAGGATCCTTTATGGATGAGAGAACTCTTATGGGCGTGCATGGGGGCTCCCAGGCTCTGCAGCGGCACCTCTGTGATCCAACAAGCCCTCCTCTGAGCATAAATCAATCAACTGCAGGAGGGCTTAGGGAAACTCAAAGAGGAGAATTTAAAAGAAGGCTCTGGATAAACATAAAGTGCTGTAGCACTTGGGAGAAGGCTTGAGCTCTGAGGAAGGGGAGGAAAAGGGTAGTTATATGTTTATGAGCAAGTGGCAGGTCTTACTACTCAGACTTCCGGAAGAGGAAACGGGAGCAGAGAGGTTCAGGGACTTGCCCCAGGCCACACAGCAGCTCAGGCCCAAAGGCTCTTTATTCATGCAGTCGGGGATGATTCATCTCAGTGGCTTAGTCAGCAAGATGTACTGAGCACTGCTAGGGTTCAGGCCTTGACCTGGGGACATAGAGATACATCCCTGCCCCCAGAAGTTCATGGAACAGCAAGGGAGAACAGCACAATAGCAATTATTATGTGGCATAAAGAAATCCATGGTTAATTTTAGATTTATTGCCAGGGTTCACTCCCTGAGGGATTTTTGACATAGCAGAAAAAAATGCTGTATCAGAGGCAGGAAGAAAGATTCTGGGGACAATAGTGGGAGAGATGGTCTGGTGTGTGGGGCTGTTAGGGTGAGGCGAGGGCAGTGGTGGGAGCGGGAACTGAGGAGGCCCTCCTCTTAATCATGGTTCAGCTTGATCTTGAAAGAGAAATGAGTTTACCCGGAACAGAGAACTGGGAAGGGCGCTCCCGGTGGAGGAGAAAGTCTGTGCACAGGCCCGGGGGTGGGAAAGCAGGGCACGCGCCTGACTGCAGAAGTCCCGGTGGCTGTCCTGTGGGGTAGTCAGGAGGCCGCAGGGGGAGGTCGGCAGAGGCCAGGCTGGCAAGGGTTTTGATTCCAAGGAGTCTGGACTTTATCCCATAGGCAGTGAAGAAGCAGAGACAGATTCTAGGAAGAAACGTCAAAGCGAGGTAGGCATTCTAGAAAGATCCCTCCCACTGTAGTGAGGCTGATGGTGGCAGGAGGCTTTGCCTGTGCCCAAGCAGGAGGGAATGAGGAAGAGGCTAATAGGACACTGGCAGTGGCGATGGAAGATTTCACAGAGACATTTTGATGGAATGAATTGACAGGACTTTGGGAGGTAAGGAAGGTAGGTTTCCAGCTGCCTCAGAGGTTCCAGCTTAGAGAGGACCCAGGTGGGTGGTGACAGTGTTAGCTTTTGAGCTTCCTGACCTCCGGCCTGGTCCTCCATCGCTGAACCTCTGTCTCTGTGTCTGTGTCTGTCTGTGGTTAGGAAACCAGAATTATATAAAGATGCCAGGTTGGGGACCAGTAGATGCAGTTTCCAACTCCAGCTTCTCTGTTAGCAGCTCTGCAACCCCAGACAAGTCACTTCCCCTCTCTGAGCTTCTGGGCTCAGTTTCCTTATCTGGAAATGGGAAAACCTGGAGGCAGTGCTGACTTGAGGATCACTAACTGTGTGCTTATTTCAGGTGGGTCCCAGCAGGAGACAGGGGTCTCGCTCAAATTGGGTGACTGGAGGAGACGTTAATAATAAAGGGACTGTTCACAAAGATCTGGGGGGGATGCAGGGAAATCTCAAGGGACAGTTCGGTGCCCTGGGTGACAGTGGTTCCAGTTACCACCCCCGGGTCTGTGTGGGGAGGACCACCTGGCAGGAGCTGGGACCTTCAGTCTAGGAATGCAGCCGGCCCCCCTTCCGCATTCGGCAGTTTGCGCCCCCGAGATTGCACGTGTGTCTCCTCTCGAGTGTGAGGGACGCGGTGGGCAGCTCTAGCCAACAATCAGCTTATGTGAAGGTCAGTGTGGATTCACAGTCTCGACCCCTGCCTCCTCACCCAGACCAAATCAGACAGAGAAGCCAAGGCAACTGCTGATGCCAAATCCAGTTTATTCAAAGCTCTGAGCACCAGGACCTGAAATTACCTTTACTCTTCCTACGTTCTGTCTCCCTCTACCCCCTTTCCTTCCCTCCACCTCTTTGCCTCCCGCCCTTCTTCCTCCTCTTTTGTCCTGCTCTCTCCTCTCTCTGCCCTTCTCTCCCAGTCCCCCTCCTTCGACCTCCCCTAATAGCCAAGACCTCAAAAGAACCACTCTCCACTCAGCATTGCTCTGGCTTTTTTGTTCGTTTCTTTGTTTCATTATTCATTTTTCTTTACATTTCAAGGAACTTGATAGATCCATTACAGAGCGTTTCATTTACTAGATGGATTTATTGCCCTCGCTTTTTTTAAAAATAAATTTATTTTTGGCTGCGTTGGGTCTTCGTTGCTGCTCGCTGGCTTTCTCTAGTTGCTGCGAGTGGGAGCTATTCTTCGTTGCGGTGCACGGGCTTCTCATTGCAGCGGCTTCTCTTGTTGCAGAGGATGGGCTATCTAGGTGCACAGGCTTCAGTAGTTGTGTCACGCGGTCTCAGTAGTTGTGGCTCGCGGGCTGTAGAGCGCAGGCTCAGTAGTTGTGGCGTGCGGGCTTAATTGTTCTGCGACATGTGGGGTCTTCCCGCACCAGGGATCAAACCTGTGTCCCCTGTATTGGCAGGCGGATTCTTAACCACTGCACCACCAGGGTCGTCCCTTGCCCTCACTTTTAACTCAACATTTGTGGGCTTTGGCCCCAAGGGAGGAAGGTGTGCAGTTGGTACTGTACTGGGGCCCCACAAGCTCTGGGAACCATGTCTAACAAACAGAGGCTCCTAGGACCTCTTGGGGGTGGAAAGGCTTAGCATTCCATTCGTACCTGTAGTACAGCGTGGGCACCTGCCTCCCCACGGCCTGGGCCATCCAGTGGGATGGTGGTGGGACTCAGGGGTGGAGCAGCGTCTCTGTGTGTGCTGGGGGGATGTGAGCTCAGCCAGAACAGAGGCACTATTTCAGGTGGCCAAGGAAGAAGGGCAGGGAAAGATAGGAACGAACCAGATGGAACCTAACATGTCCTAGGCACTGGGGAAGGGCTTTCCCATCCTTTATAGCTCACATTGGCCCTATCCCCATTTTATAGACATTCTCTCCATTTTGTAGGTGAGGAGAGCGATGTCGAGGGCCGGCTGAAGGCCTGTGTCTGTGATAAGCCTTGCGTGGAATAGGGAGCACGTAGAGTACAGGTCACAACTTTATTAGTCGGCATCTACCACATGCCAGGACAGGCTGTGAGGAGGAAGCCCGTTCTTGTCTCATATAATTCCAGAAGGGAGCAGATGAAGCTGGTGGTTAGAACCCTGGGATGGCAGGGCTGGAAATTTCTCAGGCATCTTCTAGAAGCCCAACTTCACTGAACAGATGAGCAACTGGGGCCCACAGACAAAAAGTGGCTTCCCCAAGCCACGTGGCAAGTCTTCTTCCTTTGCCTCTCAATGTTGCTTCTCTAGGAAGCCTGTTCTCCTTCTAGGCTCCCCTGTTTAGAAGTTGATTTTTATTCCCCCACTTAAACAATTAAGCTTTAATACACCAAAAACAGATCCCTATCCTCCTAAGGTTTAAAAAGCAAGATGACTCTTTGTAACACGAGCAATTAGCTACCTTCTGGTGTTTCCATACTTCTCTGTCCCCCAAAGGATTGAGATTTGGGGGGTTGCAGAAGACCAAGCAAGTAGGGATGCCAGCCGAAGCTTCTGCCCTGAGCAGGCAACGGGGGTGCTAGGGTCTTGGAGCTGGAAATGCTCCAGGAAGGGAGGGAAGGATCCTGAGGCTGGTGGTGGGAGACTGCAGATGTGGAGAGTTCCTCTTTAGGGGTGCCGGCTTGGCTCTGCCAGCACTGGAACATTCCCTTCAATGCTGCTGCCTGAGCTGCATCACTGCACTGGTGGAGTAAGGATGGCTACCCACCTCCCGGGATGACGGTTGCACTGGTGGAGTAAGGATGGCTGCCCACCTCCCGGGATGACGGTTGCACTGGTGGAGTAAGGATGGCTACCCACCTCCCGGGATGACGGTTGCACTGGTGGAGTAAGGATGGCTACCCACCTCCCGGGATGACAGTTGTGTGAATCAGCTGTAGCAGCATATGTGAGCCCTTCCTACAGAGGACCTCGAAGGGCTCTCTGAGCCCCCTGCACTGAGATGGAACACTTGGATGTTTTTCCATAGTTCTGGAAAAAGGCTCCCTACATTTCATCAGATCTTTTTTTTTTTAAATGGCAGAAAGAAGGAAGATTGATTTTTATGTTTATTTGGTGATGAAATATACACAAAGAGGAATATACAAAGTGTACCCTATAATGGAAAGAATAATGGAACGACTGTTGTGTACCAATTCTCTCCTTTGAGAAACACTGTGAGTATCCTAGACGCCCCCGGTGAGCCCTGCGTTAACAGTACCACCTTCTTCCCCCAGGAGGTAACTACTCTCCTGACTTTTTAAAAAAATTATCATTCCCCGGCTTTCTCTATAGTTTTCCCACCTATGAACCTATTCCTACAATATCTTGTTTGGTCTTGCCTGTCTCTGATCTTTGAAGGTGAATATTTGGACTTGCGTCCCGAGGGCCACGTGACATTGTTTCTGAGATCCTTGAGGTCGAGTGTGAACCTGGACGTTTGCTCCCTTGCTCTGTTGCCTTGCATTGCGTAACTCAGCCACGGCTCACCGGTTTCTGGAAAAGAGGGATGGTTCCAGGATTTGACTTTTATGAATAATGTTCTGTGGACATCGTCTTACACGCATGCAAGAGTCTGTGTAAGGAAAGTACCTGGGAAGCGATTGTTGGGTCGTGGGGTGTAGGCACATTCAGCTTTAGCAGACTGTGCCGGCTTCTTTTCCAGAGTGTTTTTCCAATTTACGTTCCCCTCAGCGGTGGGTGAGAGTTCCGTTTCCTCCACATCTCGCTGTTGTCCTTATCGTCAGGCATTTTGATTTTTGCCAATCTGGTGTGTGTGTGTGTGTGTGTGTGTGTGTGTGTGTGTGTGTTGGTAATGTTATTTAATTTGTATTTCTTCAATGATCAGTAAGAGTGAGCACTTTTTGTATGTTTATTGGCCATCCAGGTTTCCTTTCTGTGAAGCACAGTTCCGGTCTATTACCCATTTTTCTATTGAGTTGTATGTTTTTTTTTATGATTGATTCATATCGGACTTTTGGTTTGCTCTTGTATTAATATATTCTAGACACCAATCCTTTGCAGTTGTATGAGTTGCAACTATCTTCTCATACCATGGCTTTCCTTTCAAGTTTATTCATCGTGGTTTCAAAGGGTCCATGACCCCAGGGAAGGTTGAGAACCACTCATATAGGAGGTTCTATAAACAGGAGGCCCATGAGTCAGAAAACCTCAAATTTTGTTAAGCTTAATGGTATTACAACAAATTGAACCAGAAATGAAGAATGTCAAGTTCAAAGCCAAGGTGTACAGCTTCCTTGGAAGGACCAGGCTTTCTGGGCCTGCAGCTCCTGCATCGTAGGGGAGGCCAGCTGGACACAGGGCAAGTGCTCACTTCACCCCAGATCCTACTGCTTCCACACTTTGAGGGTCCTTGGGCTGCGCCGGTGCTTTCCTCGCGCCCACCTGATGTAGTTGTGCATGTTGCCTCTAGGCATTTGCATGACGTTAGCATACTGCCCCTCTGCATCTCATCCTGCTATGCAGAGCTCCATCTACCCCTGTGCTTGTCCGAATTTCCCTTGTCGTGTGAACAATTCCAGTAGGGCTGACCACTTGGAGTGGTCCTCAGTCACTGAGTCCTGAGTAAGAGGAAATTTCACCATATCTTCTGAGCGGGTCTGATGGAGACCTGTGAGGACCTGGCTCCTGAAAGAGCACAGAGAGGAAAGGAGATGCCCAGAATCGGGCCCTGAAAGCACCTCTGGTATGGTAAGTGCTTGGAGATGCCATTTACTGGTGATGACCGGTAACTCAGACAGATGTGAGCATTGGCTTGTCTTCAGAGACAGCCCATCCCCTTGATCTCCAGAAGAAGGAGAAGAGAGAGCTATAGTCAGAGATAGCTGGTTTCCTGAATATCCAGGGACAGCTTAATTTGCATCTCATTTACATCCATTAGCGTGCTGAAGCTTAAGGTCCAAACTCTGGGTGTCTGAGATAAAATAAAAGCATACAACCTGCTACAAGTGGATTCATACCCAATATGGGAGGTTTGACTAGCCTGAAGCCAAGTGGGCTCTCTTCTGCAGCTCATTTCTTGAGCACTTACTATATACCAGCTGCCGTGCTAGGAGCTCTCCATGCATTGTCTTATTTTAGCTTTCACACAATTCCACGTGCTGTAGCTACTCAGCCCTCTTGTTCAGATGCAGAAGTGGGAACTTGCCCAGGTGACCTAGTGTGGAGGCATAACGCGGTGGTTACCACACACTCACTGGAGTCAGACAGACTGGTCTTGGGATCCCAGCTCTGGCCCTTGTCATCTGGGTGTTCTTGGACAGGTTACTTACCGTTTCAAGGGTATCAGCCTCCCCATTGATAAAATGGGAATGCTAACGTAGTTATTCCTGAAGTTTTGGGTGAGGATGCGATGAACCACGTGGTAAACACAGCTCGGGGCTCCCACAGTACTGTGATGAGAGAGAGAGAGGATTTAGTCAGTCTAATTCTTGCCATGCCTCTCATGAAAGCACTGTTTTTCCCATTAGCCATAGGTTATTAAAGGCCGGTTTCCTGCCCTAACCTACCGGATGCCCACGTCTCCTCACCCCTCTGCAGTGTCCCATTGCCCTGGCAAGGACACGCAGGTGGCTGTGGGCTGGGCGGGCTCATGTGTCCATTGCATAGAGATGCCACTTGTGGGAGGAGTGGGGACTCTTCTCCCTGGTGTTAGTCACCGCCTGTCCTCATGGCAGAAACGCTGGAACAGGGATAAACATTCAAGCTTCCCTCGGCATTTTCCATGATCTTTTCCCTCCTCTTTGCAAGCTGCTGTCCCACTAGCCTGAGGCCATCAGTGGAGATGTGGCTGCCCATTTTCCTATAAACAGTCAGAGTGTTTAGGACCTGCACGATGTGGCGATGATGCAGCACTTCCTGAGTGGTCCCAGACAAATCTAGAAACGGGTCACAGGAAAGCCCTCTCTGGCCTCTTCTGCTCTGCTTCCAAGTCTGACCCACCCACTCTGGATGGCTGGGTTGATTTCAGCCCCCTGAACCCCTGAACCACATCTCCCAGGAGAGTGTGGTGGTAAGAGTGGGCTTTGAGGATCAGACCCCCTGGACCTGAACCCTTGTTGTGCCATTCACTAACTGTGTGTCCTTGGGAAAGTTACCGCACTTCTCTGTGCTTACATCGTTATCTGTAAAAACAGAGATACTGATATACATAGCAGGTGGATAGTGCTCAGAACAGGGCCCTGCATGGAGTGAGTGCCCATGACAGTGATTACTACTGTTAGGGTGCAGTGTGTGCAAGGAGCATGGCCTTTACCTGGGTTCAAATCCTGGTGCCTCCACTAAGGTGCCTGTGGCCTTAGGTGTCTCTCTGCACCTCATCGGAGCCTCCTCTGGGTTGCCTACCCTGGAGCGTGGTTGCAAGACCAGCTCTGTGGGTGTGGGACTTGTGCAGTCACATGGGGCCCTGTGCTTGCTTTAAGGCTCTGTTCTCACCATTTTGGAATCTCTACTAAGTCTTGAGCAGGGACCTCTCCTTTTCATTCAGCTCTGGGTCCTGCAAATCATGTCACACGTTCCTCCTCTCCCATCTCGTGCCTTGCCCTGTTCTGGATTGGGCACCAGGGCCCATTACCGGTCCATTAGGGGCCACCCATGTGCAGAATTCAGGGGGCTCCCCAGCAGGGGCTGGGTCCTCCCTGGGTTCACCAGGTTTTGGCTCCCAAGGGCACAAGGGGGTTTGCTCCCGTGGGTGACACGTGGATCTGTTTTCAGTGGAAACTTTTTGCTTTGGGATTCTGACCTTGGAGTGTGTTGATTTAAGCTATTTGCTGCTGTGGAACTGACCATATATTTTCTGTATATTAGGTGATTTCAAGAAAAAAAAAATCAATTTTAATAGCACCAGTCAAAGCTGTAGAACCCTGCAACTGGTACCAGAGTCTTACTTTACACCTGGGTTTATAGGACAGGAAGGCAAAGAGCCAGGAGTCCCCCAGCAGCAGAGAATGGGAGTGAGGCAACGGGGGGGGGGGGGGGGGGGGGGGGGGGGGGGG
>NW_020837958.1:4502429-4532356 GCF_003676395.1 Aethalodelphis obliquidens | reverse complement strand
GGGGGGGGGGGGGGGGGGGGGGGGGGGGGTGGGGGGGGGGGTGGTGGAGGGGAAGTAGTGGGTGGGGCCTCGTCAGAGCAGGCAGAAGTCCTCCCTGACAGCAGCTCCTTAGATCTATACATGTTGTGTAACAGCTGTTTAATCTTTAAGCCGGAACATATTCTTTAATGATAATTATTAATTGTTTAATAGTTAATTCATTCTCATGGTTGAAAACCCATAAGGCACAAAAAGATATGGAGTGAAAAGTCTCTCTCTACTCTTGTTTTCCTTCCTGGAAGCAACCAATGTTTCCAGTCTCTTGGGTACTTCTAAGAGATAGTCTGTTTTCATTCCAGAAGAGAATATATTTATATTTTATACGTGTATATTTATTTTCATACACTTCCCCCTCTCTAATATCAATACAGATGGTCACGTGCAATGCCCACTGTCTGTGCCTTGTTTGTTCACGGTACGTCTTGGAAACAGTTCCCTACCCATCCATGTAGAGTCTCCTTATTCTTTGCTATAGTTGCACCATCTGTCATAAAGAGGCCCTGAATTCATTTAACCAGTCCCCTAGCGGTGGATGTGCAGGTTGTTTCCATTCTTTGTAGGCCTGAGTCTTTCACAAATTCTGTTCCCCCTCACCCGGCTATTGACAGCGCTTGTTGAAAGGGGCCAATGGTATCGTTCTCTTGCAAACTCTGCCCTGTCACCCAGCTTTCCCTACACACCATCAGTTATAGCTCCAGCTGATGGCCAGATACATTTCTTGAAGACACAAGCCCTCTTCCCTTCCTTGTTCTCTTCTACCCATCCTTCCCCTCTTCCAGAAAACTTCTCCCTTAACTGCCACATCCACTACCTCAATTTTGTTCCCGTAACGCCCCCCCGGCCCACCTCTCTCCTCCACCACGGCCACTTCCTGAGTCCAAAACTCCACACTGTTGGGCTTGGACCATTGCAGTAACCTCCTTTCTTGCTGCTGGAAGCCACAGAGGGTCACTCCTCTACCTAAAGCCCTTCCATGGCTTCTGGGTGCTCAGCAGATAAAACCCCAAATCCTCATGCTGCCCTGCCCCATCTCCTGCCACGCTCCCCCATTTATTATCCACAACTCACACATGGAGCTCTTTCCTGACTCTGAGCATTTGTACATACTGTGCCTTCTGCCTAGAGCACCATTCCCACCCCAGACACCCTCCTTTGCCTCCCCAGAGCCCATTCCCTTGGAGTCTTGGCCCAAACGGCACTTCCTCAGGGAGGCCTGCCCTGACATCCCATTGAAAAGCCATCATCAGCCACGGTGTTCTAGTCCCATGTCTTGTTTGTTTCTTTACATCATTCATCACTATGTGTAATTATATATTGGCTTGTGTGTGTGTGTTTGTTTAATGTCTGTTTTCCCCACTAGAATATAAGCTGCCTGAGGGCAGAGGTGTATGTTTTCTTCACGACTGTGCCTCTTATCCTTAGTACAGGGCCTCATCAGTGTTTGTCAAATGACTGCACATTTCTGAGCGCTTGTTCTTTACCAGGGCTTGCACTCAGTACTGGACATTCAAAGTTTAGTCATTGAAAGTTGGAAATTGATTATTAATACTAAAAAGAAACCAGAGGGCTGTGCACCTTCCTGGTAATATGACCCAGTGAGGAAGAGCTAACTGTACCCCAGAGGAAGTCTGGAAGGATGAGGGGCATTTCACCAGCAAGGAAGAAGGGAAAGGGCATTCCAGTGGAGCATACAGCTTGAGCAAAGGCCTAGAGCCTTTAATGTTCACAGCCTGTTTGGAGAAAGTGTGTGGACCCTGTGAAACCAGGACACGCGTGTGTCGTGAGACTGGTCAAGGTCAATTAGGCCCTACTAGGATGGATGGGTCAAGGAGTTTGAAGCTTTTTGTTGTTTTCTATTTCTTTGTATCCCTACCCTCCTTTTATCCTGGACATATGGTCGAAGTTCACTGAAAAATACTAGACGTAAACTGGTAATACTGGATGTTAGCTCTGTTTTATAGGAGGGAAACCAATGGTCCCAGATTCAGAAATGACTTGCCTTGCACTTTCTTTTTCTTTTCTGTCATATTTATTGGAAGTTCCTTGTATTACTTAGAGGAAGCTAAGCTGCTATGACAAAGAAACTCTCTCCCGTCCCCCCCGCCCCAAAACCCAGTACCATAAAGAACGAAGAAATTTCTTTCTCTTTTTTTGGTAAAGCTTTGGGCGGGTAGATCACCGTACTCAGTCGTTTGGAGACTCAGATTCCTTCTATCTTGTTTCCCCACCATTCCCTAGGGTTGCGTACATTTTCATGGGTGAGGCTGGGTGTCAGCCATGTCCTGGTTGATGCTGGGGGGGCAGGGGGAGGAGATCGAGGAGGAGGTGGGCCTATTGTCTTAAAGGCTCTGCCTCAGATGAAGCATACATCACTTTGGCTGATATCCCATTGGCAAGACCTTGACCTTACTGCAAAAAGGGCCAAGAAGGGTAGTCTAGCTGGGTGACAAGGTGCCCACCAATGGTTCTACTGCTCTGAAGGAAGCAAGAATGGAATCTAGTGGAAAGCTAGCAGAGGGACCTGCTGCAGGAAACTCCAGTTCACCGGGAGCAGGCGGCTGGAGGCTTGGCTGGTGACTGACCCCAGGTCCCTCGTGCTTTCATCACTCAGGGAGTGGAGCCACGAGCGCTGGCCCTGTCCCTGGCTGCCAGGAAGAGGCCGCTGGGGTTCCCCTGACCTCAGTCTGCTCCTTTTTCTGAATGATGCTGTCAGTGGTCGGGCCTCTCCTCAGC
Organism: Aethalodelphis obliquidens; assembly: GCF_003676395.1. Classification (NCBI taxonomy): domain Eukaryota; kingdom Metazoa; phylum Chordata; class Mammalia; order Artiodactyla; family Delphinidae; genus Aethalodelphis; species Aethalodelphis obliquidens. The sequence goes on along the minus strand of NW_020837958.1, from coordinate 4,529,584 downwards.
CCCTCTCCTGCCTGACCACTCATTCCTGGCTGGTGATGACTCTGGGCCAGACCTGGACCTTGGCCCTACTACTCCCTACAGAGCCGCGAGCAGCAAGTAAGCATAGGGGTCCATGTTCTAAGGGCTCACTGGGTCTATGTAACCGGAGAAACTTCTAAGCACTTGAGAAGCACCTTTTAAGATATAGGAATGAGTCATTCATTTCAAATTATTATTATCCAGTGATTAACATAGACCCCTGGACTGAATGTTCGTGTCCCCCTGCAAATTCATAGATTGAATTCTAATGCCCATTCTGATGGCATTAGGAGGTAGGCCTTTAGGGATCAGGGCCCTTATAAACGAGACGCAGAAGAGATCCCTTGCCCCCTCCCCGCTGTGAGTTTAAAGCTAGAAGGCACCATCTGTGAACCAGGAAGCGGGCCCTCACCAGAGGCTGAATCTGCCAGCATCTTGAGCCTGGACCTCCCAGCCTCCAAAACTGTCAGAAATAAACTTCTGTTACTTGTAAGCCACCCAGTCTGTGGTGTTCTATAACAGCAGCCCAAAGGGGCTAAGACAGCCCCCAAGGACTCTCCTTGCCAATACTGCAGTAGCCCAACAGGGGTCGCTGTTTGTACCTGAAAGTAATACAACTGCATTTAAAAGTCCTGTAATATAAATCCAAATTGGACTTTTATTACAAATAGTATAACTCTTCATTCATATTAAAAATTAATAATAGCTAATATTTATTGAGCGCTTACTGCATCAGGCACCATTTAGCACCTTATACGATAGGGCAGTCTCTCACTTCATCCTTACCACGCCCAAGGGGAATACTGTGACTGGCCCTGTTTTCAGATGAGGAGGCTGAGGTTTAGGGAGGAGGTGACTTAGTCAAGGCCGTGCAGTGAGCACAGAGTAAAGCTAAAGTTTGATCCCAAATCTGCCCTCCAGAAGCTTAGCTCCTAAGAAGCCGCTATCCTGAGCATCGTGGGAATAACTTGCCCTGAACATCTACAAGGTGCTACCTGGCTCCTTGGCCCTCGAAGCCACCCCCCACCCCAGTTTGTCTCTATCCCCTTTTCCGTGGAAGAGATGGAGGTACAGGAGGTCAAGTACGCACAATAGGGCGTCCTTCTTGCTGGCCTTCTGTTCCTGCAGAGAACGCGGGCTTCCCTGCCTTGCAGGATGCCTCTCCCATGTGGGCGGTCAGCTTTCTCAGAGGCTTGGGATGCTCCACATCGCTGAGAAGGGAACCACTGGCCACTCTCCTCCCCGAGGAAAGCCAGCAAGCCCTGCCGCCCCGCGGAGATGCCAGCACATGCTTCTCCCTTCCAGCCCCTCCGCACGTCCACTGCCACCTACCTTGTCACTCTCCCGTCCTCTTGCGGGTCCAGGGCCGAAGCCTTCTTCCTCGTCCCCTCCCTTTTCACTCCCCTCCTTGCTCTTCTTCCTCTTCCAGTGGCCCCTGATCTTTCTAAAATGTTAGCAAACCTGCTAGTGTCACCTTCTGCCTAGAAACCTTTCATGTTCCCATTCCCTGCAGAGCAAAGCTGCTACCTGGCACCTGAGGCTCTGCACGACCTGGCTTTGCCTCCTTTCCAGGCTTCTGCACGTTACCTCCTCTGCCACCTCCTTCCCCTACCCAGGGGGTGCTCCCCCCAGCTGCAAATATAAAGACAGGAGGCAGAGGGAGGTCCTGTGGGCAAATAAACTTGGAAGATTCTGTGTTCGCTACGCCTTCCTGGAAATGAACCCAACCTTCCCCATATGTATCTGACCAGGGAGGATCTTAACATCCTGCAGATCAGCCCCTTTGAACATGCTCCTGTAGCCAGATGGGCCCTCCCTACCCTGTACTTGCCTACCTCCCTGTTCTCCCTCCCCTAATTCCCAGCCCCTGCCCAAACACCCTCTCTCACTCCCTCTCCCTAGTGAAACTTTTCAAGGCCCAACTCAAAAGCCACACTCCCCATGAAGTTGTCCTGATTTTACCCCCGCTGAAGGGCTTTTCTCAACCTCAACACTCGACTTGGGCTTCTCCCTGACCTTCAGCTGTAAAGCCAGCCAGGCTGTGTGGTCACATGTGGTCTGTTCTTGTCTCTTCCTTGAACCATGTGTTTCTTTCTTTCTGATTGGAGTATAGTTGATTTACAATGTTGTGTTAGTTTCAGGTGTACAGCAAAGTGAATCAGTTATATATATACATATATATGTGTATATATAACTTTTTCCAATTCTTTCCCATTATAGGTTATTACAAGATATTGAATATAGTTTCCTGTGCTATATAGTAGGTCCTTGTTGCTTATCTGTTTTATATACAGTAGTGTGTATCCCAAGCTCCTAATTTATCAAACCATGAGTTTCCTTTTTTTTTTTTTTTTTTCTGTACGTGGGCCTCTCACCGTTATGGCCTCTCCCGCCGCAGAGCACAGGCTCCAGACGCGCAGGCCCAGCGGCCATGGCTCACGAGCCCAGCCACTTCGTGGAATGTGGGATCTTCCCGGACCAGGGCACGAACCCACGTCCCCCGCATCGGCAGGCGGACTCTCAACCACTGCGCCACCAGGGAAGGCCTCGAACCATGAGTTTCTTAAGGCAAGGGTCTGAATCTTAGTCCCCTTTCCATTTCTCGTACAGGGCCTGGCACGTCACTGGTGCTCAACAAACATTCCTTGAAGCAGAAGTGAAAAAGTAGATGCAACCTGTGAAGGGATAAGACCGTGCCTTCCTCAGCCCAGCCCCAGCCCTGGTTCCCATGGCAACCACCTCCTTAGGCCCAGGATGGCCTGACCTGAGTCTCTGAGCATGATGGACAGGCCAAGAGGCTTCCCTGGCAGCTCAGGAGCAGGAAATGGGGACTCCATCTGTTACCATGACAGGCTCTGCATGTCCAATCAGGTGTCCCTTGGAGAAATACATCATCTGTCATCTGCAGAGTGACAGTAATGAAGGAACCAGGATAAGGCGTCCTCGCTTGTAGCAGGCTGCCTCCATCCTCTCCTGAGCCAGGAAGTGGCTGCATTTCTGTGAAGGACCAGAGGACTGTGTTATGGGGGCCCCCGCAGGCACGTGCTAGACCCAGATCCCAAGCCCTGGGCTTTGCGGGGCCAGAGGGCAGTGGGAATGAGAGAAGTGGGCAGGGCAGAGTCCCTGGTCAGCCGGGAGAGCCCTGGCCTGCCTGGAGGGGGCGCCATGCTCAGCAGCAGCCAGTGTAGCCCTGTGGGAACAGGCACCCGAGAGAGCCAGAGCTTCCAATTGGTACGTGAATCTCCTGATTTTGAAAAATTGGTTCCAAAATTTTTAACATAGGTGAGAGCCATATATCAGTCATGGGTGAAACAAACAGCATTGAATGTCAGGGTCACACATTTGAGTTTCATTCTTACCAGCGTGTCAGAGTTGGGTGCGTGTCGCTCGGGCTGGGAGTGATGCTAGGGGTATAGCAGCCATACGTTAGCGCTACGCGACGGGCTCATCTTAGAGCCACGTGGTGAGTGCCACCACGTCACATGAATGTCTCAGGGTCAGATGTCAGCTCACATGGAGGTGCAAGGAGCATGCCCCTCGGGCCTGCCTGGAGCCAGCCGCTCGCCTGGCTCTCTGCACCCCTCACAGATGGTACCCTCTCCCTCTCGGAGCCTGTCCAGGTGGAGCTGTGGAAGCTCCCACTTTGTCCCTCCAGCCCATGGGGTTGGGGGCCCAAAGCACATCCTGAGTCCTAGCCCAGGGTATGAAGGCGTACAGCTCTCAGCCGGGGACTGCAGCACAGACTCACCAGGCTCCTGCCCACCGCAGAGCCCTCCCACACTCAGCCACCCCGCCTGCCACGGCCACGCATGACCGCGGTCCCGCTCCCTGGAGAAGATGAAGATGCCCGACACAGCCTGCTCCTCCAGCCGGCCAAGGAGGGGCCCAGACAGGCCCGCTGCTATTACAAATTGTAGTTCATTGGACTGCAGGGGGTGCTGGGAAGGTGGCAGCTTGGGCTGCCCCTGGGCTGCCTCTGTCATTTGTCTCCTCCTTTCCCAGTGGTGGGCACCGCCCCAGCAGGCCTGGCTCAGCCTCTGCTGCTCGCAACCAGCCTGGGGGCTGAGTAGATTGGCTGATGTGTTCCCTCACCCTGACCACCTGCCCCCAGCTCCATGCTTGGAGATGAGAGAGAGAGACAGAAAGACAGAGCTCAGGGCCATGGAAAATAGAGGGGGTCAGCTCTGGCTCTGCCACTTACTAACTGTGTGATCCTGAGCAAATTGCTCAACCTCTCTGTGCCTCAGTTTACTTATCTGTAAAATAAGGACGAAGGTGTTATGACAGTGAAAAGCGCGCCTCTGTGACCACGCGTAGCACAGCACAGGCACGTGATAGGCTCAATAAACGCTCTCTTCTGTCTGTCCTGGCTGCCCACGAGCCCGCATTCCAGGGAGGGGAGGGCGGAGCGGGAGAAAGCGGGAAGGACTCTGCTTCCCTCTCTCTGTCAGTTCTTCCCTCCTCCCCCCTCTGCTTTCCTCAGAGCAACAGAACCTTTCCGTGTCTCAGGATGGACATGGGCACAATGAAATGCATTCCCACGCCGCCTGACAGGTGAGCTCTGGAGGACAGGTCTCTTGACACAAGTCTCCACAGCATTTTCCTGCCTTCTCCCTCCTCCCTCCATCTTCCCCACCTTTGGGCTCATCCTCACCTGACTGCCTTTACTCTGAACCTGCCACGGGCTGGGTTTCCATCAGCTACAGGAAGAAGTGCTACTAGAAAAAGCCAGGCCGAGGAACTGGCCCTGCTCCTCCCAGCTGGGTGCATTGGACACGGTCCGTGGCCTGTCTGAGCCTCCCTGACCTTTAAGATGAGAAGCATACCCCTCACGGGGCAGTTAGGAGGAATGAGGAAGTGACATTCCTAACGCCCCTGGTTCTGGCACCTTCTTTCCTTGTCCTTCTGTCCTTGTGCTACACCCCAGGAATGCCCCGTTTCACTCCATGCAAAGGCGGAGGGATCCCGCCTGTTGTCAGGCTGCAGCTTCTGTGCCTCCTGACTTCACTGGGGCATCGTGACCTGTCACCGGCTGCTTCCTCCTGCAGGGTGGTGGCCACACTAGTTGTCCAGCCTTGGCTGGAGCCAGTGCCTGGCCCTTCTCGGCTTCCCTGCCCTTCTCAGCCCTCCAGCCCCTGTCACCAGACCTGGAAAATGACATGCTTTGCATTGATTTTTCTCAGCCACCCCCATTCCCTCCCAACCCTTCCTCTCCACGGGAACCCGCTGCGCTGCAGAGGAAGAGCCCAGAGGTGGAAGCCGTCCTCCCTTCTCATACGTCCGGCCCTTTGGGGTGTTTGGTCTCTGGTTTACCAAGTTCAGCCATTTTTCTTCAGAGAGTAAGAGATTCAGAGAAAGAGGGGTGGAGACAAAGAATGACAGAGGCGATGAGATCAAATGAGCCAGAGACTCAAAGGGAGCTAGAAAAAGAAAGACAAAGCAAAGAGGGGCCGGTGGAGAGAGAGGCGAGTCAGAACAGGCAGCACCTCTCTTAGCAGCCACCCCTGGCCTCCCCTGGCCTCTGCCCCCACCAGCCCTGCCTCCACAGCCCCAGCTGACCCGCAGCCCTGCAGCCACCGTATCAACTGTGAGTGATGGCGCCCTGGTGGAGGTGACAGCCCCTTGCTCAGCGCGACAGGGCAAAGGCCTAAAACTCAGGAGCTGGGATGAGCAGCCTGGTGGTGCTGGCAGGGGACTGACGGGCTGCCTGTGGGGAGCCGAGGCCCTGCCCTCCTCGCTTCTGGGTCTGAGAAGCCTTTCGGGGCACCCAGGAGCCAGCCTCAGAGCCCTGGCTGAACATGAACTCCGCATCTATTTCCTGCCCTGCCTTCCCTTCCCCCTCCCTCTCCCCTCCTTTGTCTCCCTGTCTTCGATTTCCTATTTGAGAACAGTTCCAGCCTGTGCCACCGCTGAATTCCTGGTCTCTGTAACGAGCGCAGGCTGTTTTGAGCCTGTGAGTCAGAGACCAGTGCTGGTTTTTATGAAAGGCAGAAGGAGAATAATCTGATTTTATAAACGCAAAGCACCGTGGTCCGAGCCAAATGTTCCACGGGACAGCTAACTGCCTGAGATGATATTTACAGCACTGCATATACACATGCGAGCCTCCACCCCCTTCCCCGCCTCTGGTGGGAGTGTCAAAGCTGCGTGGGTTGGTTGGTTGGTTGGTTTTTTTCCTGGCAAAATGTTTCTAGGTCACTTCCATCCTCCCCCACGGAGAGCTCCCATGCAGGAAACGCTATGGATTCCATTCTAGTCCCTCAGCCTCCATAACTAATGGGATCACTGGAAAGCCACCAAGAGGATGCTGGGGGCGAGGGGTCTTATGTCTCTGCTCTTCGGATGGAGAAGCTTCTAGCTGGGTGAGAAGCTGAGCCCAGCCAGGCCCTGGGGCTACTTCTGCTGCTGACACTGATCCCAGCTCCCTATGTGCGCACCTGGGGCTGGCAGTCCTAGGGCCTCTTTCTCTCCCTACCCCACCCCCTCTGGAGCTGTCTCTTCCTATAATTCTCTTCTTGTCGAGTCTGTTAGCCTTCTCCAGCAGGCTCTGCTGAGTTCAGCTGCATCTCCTTGGCTAGGTTATATTAGAAGAGAAAGCTCTGGCGTGTTTTCCCCTCACCTGAGGAAAGAGATGCTTCTCTTTTTCAAGACACTCGTAGCCTTTGATGAAGCCCAAGAAAGGCTCAAATGATCATGAAATGCTGTCGTTTGGAGATGAGATCGGCCAAGAGCGCTTCCAGCTGCCTTGTGAAAACAGCTTGGCTCTCCAGCAGAGAGGCAGCCGGGCCCAGGGGCCTGCCCTGTATGCCTTTTGCTGGCCTGTTTGCAGCTGGACCGCTGCCTGTCCATGGCAGAAGCCCGCCCATGCAGTAGGCTCCCGACTGGTCTCCCTACCGCCTGTTCTCCTTTCCTCCCCCAATTTGATTCTTCTAGCTCTGATCACATCCCTTTCCTCCTCCTAGGCCTTCAGTGGCTCCTAAATTCCCGGTTCAAATACCCTCTCCCCTCCTTCACAAAGCCCTCCTCACACTTTCCAGGTAGGATGGACTACATCATCTATCTGACCACTATATGACCATGTCTACAGTCCAGTAACCCACTTCACTCTTTCTGCCTGGGATTATCATTATCTATATACTTGATAGAAGAGAGATAAAACAGCCCCTGTGAATAAAGGCCCACCATGTGCCAGGTACAGATGGGAAGCTACCTTGAAGGCATATGAATCTGGGTTCAAACCCTTGCTCTGCCGATTACCAGCTCAATACCCAAGGGCAAGTTCATTCACCTCTTTGAACCTGCTTCCCCATCTGTAAAATGGGACTAATGATACCTACCTCGTAGAACTGCTATGGAGGTTAAAGAAGGTATAACTAACGTTCTGGACACATCATGACTGCTGGATAAACAGTGTCCATGCTGCTTTGCTTTTTATTCCTCATAATGAAAAAGGTATTATTAGTCTGATTTTACGGATGATGAAGTGGTTCTCAATCATGGCTGTGTTTCAGAAACACCTGGGGAACTTTTTAAACTACAGATGCTGGAGACCCACCCCCCAGACTCTTCCTGGGGTTTAGCCCCAGTGTGTTTGGTCAAAGGCCCCCTGACTGGACAGGACGGGAACTGCTGCCCAAGGTGCTGAAGAAGCAGGCAGGACCTGGTTGCCTTGGGGGAAGAGCCCAGGAGAGGAGCGTCTTCAGGGGTGGGGAGGACTGTGGGCGGGGCCTGGAGCCTGGGCTTTGGAGTGAGCCCAGGTCAGTCCCTCACTGTCCAAACCATTGATCCACAGGGATGGAGTAGGAGGAGTCAGGCACCATCTTGCTGTCGTCCCTGGGCACACCCAGCGTAACGGGTGTCTCGGGTCTGAGAGGGTGGGTTGGCCTCAGGGAAAACCAGGCTATCTCACTTGCCCAGAAACAGGCTGGTGACCACAGCATCAGTCTTCTAGTCAAGGAGGGGAACTCAGGAGAAGCAGGAGCTAATTGAGGTTGTCAGGAACAAAGGCTCACTCTCCACCGGCAAGAACAGAAAGGAGAAACACTCCAGGGATAATTAACTTCTTGCAAGATGGCGGGTGCCACGGGTCTTACAGCTGCCCGGGGTCTCACTCCATCTTCTAAGAGGAGATTATTGTGGTCAAGAGAAAAACACTCTCGAACAGAACAGCCCCTTTCTCTCGCCAGTCACGTGCTTGTTCACCTGTTCCATCATGAATAAACGTGAATCAAGCACCCGGCTCTGTGCTGGGGCTGGAAACATACATAGTGGTGATCAAAGGAGAGCGTTTCCTGCCCTCGTGGAGCTCAAAATCACTCTTTCATTCACTTATTCTTCCAACCAGCACATAGAAAACAACTCTCAAGTGGGCCCTTGATGCTGCCCTGTGATCGAGTTATTTATTTCCCCATCACGTTCCCCTATCCCCTCTCCTAGACCCGCCATCTCCTCTTGCCTCAGACCCGCAGCACTTCCTCCTCCATCCCCATCCTCAGCAGAAGGTCTTACTTTGGTCCCCTTAGAAAATAAAAGCGATCGAAAAAGAGACTTTCCACAAGCTCCTGCCTCCCATGTACCCACTTTCCAGCACATGAGCCCGAGGCGTCTGACTCCCCCTCTCCCCCCATTACCAGCACGGACTGTCCCTGAGTCTAAGGCCACCTCTCTCTGTGCCCCGGATCCCACCCACTCTGGCTCCCTGGAGCACATCGTTCGGAGATTTTCTGTTTTATCCTCTGTCACCAATCTCCGCTCTCTGCTGGATCACTGCCACCAGCATACAAACATGCTGTTATTTCTCTCTTCCTAAAAAATTATAAAACATCTCTGGACCTCACTCCTTTCTCTGGTACTATTCCATTTCCCTCTTCCCCTTTTCGTCAGAACACTATGAAAGCTGTCTCTGTGGGCTCTCTCCAGTTTCTTTCCTGAACTCCCTTTAAACCCACTCCATTCAGCTTCCACCCCACCACTCCAGTGGAACTGCTCTCAGCAGAGACCTCTAAGACCCCAAGAGCCACTCCTCTGCACTCATCTCCCTTGACCCGGCAGCAGCGTTTGACATAATCGATCACCACCTCCTCTTGAAATCGCTCTTCATTTGGTTTCCAAGGTGCCACACTTCCCGGGCTTTCTTCCCACCTCACTGGTCACGCCTCCCTGCCTCCTTTGTTGGTTCCCCTCTTCAGTCTCTTCATGCTGGGGTGACTTTAAACTGTGTCTCTTGGCTGACCACGCCCACCTTTCTAGCTCCAGACCAGACCTTGTCCCAAACCCCAGCCTCAAATATCTGACTCCCCAACCAGCATCTCATCGTGATTGACCCCTCACACTCGCTACGTCCACAACTCAGGTCCTAATCATTCCCACGATTCGGCTCCACCCGCAGACCTTCTCCAACTCAGTTAATGCCAACTCCGTTCTTGGGTTGCTCAGACCAAAGCACCTTGCTGTTATCTGGACTCCTCTCTTTTTTTCACATTTCACATCCGTCAGGAAATCCTGTTGACCTTACCTCCAAAAGGTACCCGGAACCCCACCAACCCTCCCCAGCCCTGCTCCTGCCACCCCGGTCCAAGTCAGCATCTCTTGCCTAGATTTTTATAGTTGCCTCCTCACTGGTCTCCACACCAGTTATATCAACCTCGACCCCAAACCCTGCAGTGGCCCCATCTCACTTGGAGTAACCAAGCTCCACGGACCCTCCCTGGTGCTGGTCCCACGACTGCTTGGACTTCCTCCCTCCTTCTCTTCTCCGTGCTTGATTCTTTCCAGGTCTATTCTCTCCCTGGGGCTTTTTAAACTTGCTATTCTTTCTCCCTGGAACACCTTCCATGCAGATGGCTTTTTCTGTCACCACCTTCACATCCTCGCTTCAAATGTTACCATCCGTCTAAATGGACGCCCTAAGCTTCCATTTAGAACTGCAACGCCCTCCCCCACGGATTCTGTCTTCTTTCTCTCTTCTCCCCCCTCTTTGGCATAGCACTTCTGGCCGTCCAACGTGCTATATATTCACTTGTTCTTCATTTCCCTCCACTAGAATGTGGGTCTGTGTAATGTGTTGAATTTTGTCTCCCCAAAAGATATGTCCAAGTCCTGACCCCTATAGCTGGGATTTGACCTTATCTGGAAACACTCTTTACAGATATAATTAGGTTCAGGGTCTCAAGACGAAATCATTCTGGGATTAGGGTGGACCCGAAATCCAATGATTGATGACATATCCGAGAAAAGGGAGAGAGATTTGAGGCATGGAGACCCCGGAAAGAAGCCCACATGACAATGGAGGCAGAGAGGAGGTGATGCTGGGAAAAATCAGGAGATTCCAGGAGCCACCAGAAGCTGGAAGAGGCAGGGAAGGTTCTCCCCTAGAGCCTGCAGGGGGAGCAAGACCCTGCCAACACCTTGATTTCAGAGCGCTGGCCTCCAGAACTACGAGACAATAAAGTTCCATTGTCTTAAGCTGCAAGCTTGTGGTAATGGACTGCATCAGTCCTAGGAACCTCAGGCGGGATCTCGGTTTCGTTCGCCGCTGCATCCCCAGTTTTAGCGCAATGCCAGGCAGAGTAGGCCCTCATCGCTCACGTGTTGAGTGACTGAACGAATGTCCCTTCACCCAGCAAGGTGACGGCACTCTAAGGGAGACAAGGACTGGCACGGTGTGCCCCCTTCCTCAGCTTGAGAAAGAGCACAGAGCCAAGACTCCTGGAGACCCAGGTTCAAGTCCCAGCCCTGTGCCTGAGCAGCTGGAACCTGCCCCCTGCCCCCCTTTTCCTCCTTTGCAAGATGAAGGGAAAAGCTCTGTATCCCAGTGTGGGTGTGAGAATTAGATGGCATGTAATAGACGCTGCATGAACGTTAGCCTCCTTCCTCCACCCCTCAGGCTCCTCCTCATCTCTGAAATAGAGGAAACACCCATGCTTGTCTGCCTTGGGGAACCGTTCTTATGGTTTTTCATCAAATGCTATTTAATGATATGGGAAATATCCATGCTATATTGTTAAGTGGGAAGAAAGCTGGTTACAGAATTGCCTGTGCATTAGCTATGCTTGTAACAAGCAGGCGTGAGAGTACAGCCCATTACCGGAAAGAAAGAGCCCAGAGTCCTGAATCCGAATCGTTCTTTGCTTTTTCCATTGACTTTTATCTCAGCGCACACAGAGTCCACCTGGCATGGGCATCGGGGAGCCCTCCTGCCTGCATTTTCTCCCTCCTCCTCATTTCCCATCGTCCCCTCAGTCTTCCCAGCTCTTTTATTTCCTTCTGTAATGCTTTATAAATTTCTCCATAAAAGTCAGGCCCATCTTTTGCTAGATTTATCCCCAGGTACCTTTCAGGTTGGCTTGCTATTTTCAAAGGAGTCTTTTTTTTTTTTTTCTATTACAGCTTCGTTTGTTTGTTGGTTTGTTTTTTAGTGGAGCCTTCTTTGGGTCACAGCTTATATGTTAAGTCTATCTTGGAGCAATCTCTGACTCCCCCCTCAATGCCTCCCAGCACCATGAATGTCTCCTTCACAGCTCTCACAGTTTTCATTTGGGGTCATTTGATTTCTTTTTTGTGCACATTTTATTAATGCAATTTGTTTGCTCATGGCTGTCTTTTCTTCAGGACTGTGCAGTTGAAGAGATCAGGGATGGGGTCTGTCTTAATCACAATGGTTACCCCAGGATTCAGCACAGTGCCTAGCACTTGGTGGGTGTGCGTGTGTATTGAAGGGGTCACATGCGTGTACATGTGGATGGAAGGATGGATGGAAGGATGGGTGGATGGATGGATGGATGGATGGATGGATGGATGGATAATCCAGGCTCTGCTGCTCCTGGCTATAGGAACTTGGGTTGGTCACCTCACTACTCTGTGCTTCAACTTCTCCAGTGACGAAGGACATAGCTTCCGGATTCCCTCGCATTGCTAAAACCCTGTGATTCAGTGAGAAGAGGGCTGAAAAGGGCCAGGAGCAATTTAACTTCCACAAAGCAGGCTCCAAGCAAAAACTGAGGGAGCGTTTCCTAGTTTCTGGCTGGCAGTTATGCTAAAAAAATGTGTCATGACATTGATTGACTGACTTCAGATGCCCCACACCCTCAGCAAGGTTACAGCACTCTGCCAGGAATGGGGACTCCTGGCCAAAACCCAACTAAGGTTTAACATTCCACAACACCTGAACAGGTGTTCTGCAGGATGGGTTCCCTGAAGAAATAATGGCAATTGCATCACTCTAAGCCTGGTCTTCAGCTGAAGCACCTTCTATTCTTTTCTATTTGAGGCCCTACCCTCTACCCTCCAAGTCCCCTGCCCTATTAGAGCTTTGAATTGGTTATTGGAAGTGAATGGAAATACAACTGATATCTAGATATTGAACTTGTACTGGGCAACCATAGCGAACTCTCTTACTCATTTTAGAAGACTGTGTTTTCTTTGGGATTTTCTATATAGAAATGTAAAGACGGTTATGTTTCCTTCTTTCCAATTCATATGCAATTTGCTTATGTTTTCTTTCTGATTGCACTGATTAGGGTCTCTAGTTCAATGTTGAACAGAATCAGTGATAGAGGGCATCTGTATCTTGTTCCTGACTTCCGTGGAGCTATGCCTAAAGTTTTATCATTGAATACAATGTTTGCTTACTTGTTTTTTTAATGTAGATACACTTGATCAGATTAGGAAAATTCCCTTCTTTTCCTACTTTGCCAAGGATTTTTGTTTTTTTTTTTAAATCATGAATATGTGTTGAATTTTATTAAGTGCATTTTCTGCATCTTTTGAGACGATCCTCTGATTTTTCTCCTTTAATCTGTTAGTATGGTGTATTATATAATAAATTTTCTGATATTGAACTAACCTTGAATTCCTCAGTTACACATTACTTGATCATGATGTTTTTTGGGTTTTTTTTTTGCGGTACGCGGGCCTCTCACCGTTGTGGCCTCTCCCGTTGCGGAGCACAGGCTCCAGACGCGCAGGCTCAGTGGCCATGGCTCACGGGCCCAGCCGCTCCGCGGCATGTGGGATCTTCCCGGACCGGGGCACAAACCCGCATCCCCTGCATCGGCAGGCGGACTCTCAACCACTGAGCCACCAGGGAAGCCCGATCATGATGTATTTTTAAAAATGTATTGCTGAATCCCATTAGCTAATATTTCATTTAGAATTTTCCTGCTTAAGTTCATAAGTGAGATAGGTCTATAATTTCCTTTTTTGTATTGGGGCTATCTTGAGGATCTGGTGACATGGTGCTTTGAACATCATGTAGCACTCCAAATTTTTAGATATTTAATAATTACCTCAAAGAGTCTCTAGTCTTGCTCAGGGAGGGGGCTCCACCTGGCCAGAAGGTGTATTAGACTGTATACATGAGACAGTGTGAGAGGCACCTGGCTGGCACAGTGCCTAGAATTCAACAGTTCAGGATTCACCCATGATTTCTGAGGGTCTTTGGTCCTCAAGAGTCCCATTAGGGCCTGAGAAACCCTGAGAGTGGGTCACAACTGAAGCTAATTTCAGGATTGGCCGCCAACCCACGAGACAAGGCAAAGAAGAGCTGGTTCACCCACTTTACCAGTACAAGGACCACTTCCACTGGGGAGATAACACATCAGAGAGTGGTATCCTTGGCAACTAAAGGGGATATATGTTCATGTCCATCACCATCATATGGAGTAGGTTTAGGGGGAGAGGGTAATGGTTGAACTCTTTAAACTGATAAACAGAACGTCTTCCGGCCAAGTTGTTCTAACATAAAATCAATAAGAAATATGATTTTATCCCTAGAAGGCATTTTTTGTTCTTTTTGACTAGAATTGTGGCACAGTTCCAGCTTTTGTCCCCAAGCAGCAGTTTGTATGCACCCTGGAAATGGGGTGAGACCTTCTTCTGAAGACCCCAAGATGGCTGGGATTGTAGAAAGAGCTCTCTGAGTAGGAGACCCAGGTTCAAACCCTCACTTTTCCACTTAATCTCTGTGACTGTGAGTCCTTGACTCTGTGGGTAAAACAGGGATAATTACAGTCTACCTTCTAGGGTTGTAATAAGGATTAAATATGATAATAAGGGCCGAGAGTCTGGTACATAGTAGATGCTCAGTCAATTCCCTCAATTGCCTGGGAGTCTGAGGGCAATTACATGACCTAAAAGTAATACGGAGTGATAGAGGCAAAGTTGTATCCTGCTCCCTCGGGTTCAAACTTGGACTTTCAGCACATTCAGACCAGGCTCACGGGGTGTCTGCATTTAGGAAGAGAATCAGTCTGAGCTGAGGAGGGCATGGCGCCATGAGTTTTCAGCTAATCAGTACCAGGAGGACCCTCAGAGAAAGACAGCTTGGATTTGTGAATTATCAAGAACCATACCAGGATCTGGCCCGTGTATTTGGGAATGAGGAATCCAATAGGACTTCCCAGTGGGAACAATGAAACTTGGATAAGTGGAGAGAGTTCAGTAGACAACAGTCGCTGATACCTTCGGGATGAGTTCAGGGGGGGGCTTCCCATGCAACAGCTCCATCCACTACCCTTGGCACAGAGATCCATTCCTCTATCCATCCCTCTTTCCATTCTCTCCCTCCCTCACCATCCATCCATTCATCCATCACCCATCTATACATACATTAACTCATCCATCTACCCATTCTCCTATCAAATCATGCATCCATCTATCCATCCACCCAACCATCTGCACATTCATCCACCCTTCCATGCATCCATTCACTTCTCATCTTATTAATAGTAATAATGGTAATAATAAAAATTATAGTGGCTAATGGTTATTCAGTCCTTTTCTGTGCCAGTCACTGTTTTAAGTTTTTCATAGGGATAATTTAGTCCTCACAGCAAGCTGAAGAGGTCTCTTCTTACTTCCACTTTACAGATAAGAAAACTGAGGCCCAAAGAGAATGATTCATTTGCTCATGGCCCCACAGCCAGGAAATACCAGGGCTAACATTCAACCCAAGAGGTCTGGCTTCAGAACCCACACACCTAAACACTGCACTTTTAAATGGCCTTAAATACTTACCCACAGACTACCCATCCAACCCCCCATTAGTCTTTTTAACCATCCTTCCATCCACCACCCACCTACCCTCCCACTCTATCCACACAACCCAATGCATCCCCCTCCACTTATCCTCTACCCTCTCACCCATCTTCATTCCCAACCAGTTATCTCTTTCCCTACCTGTGCCATGTACCCACAAATCCATCCATCCCCTTGCCCACTCACTTTTACACTACCTACCCATCCATCCATTCAACAACCATTTACTAAGCACCTTCTATGCTAAGTGCTGACGTTTAGAAGTGAATGACAGTCTCTGACATCAAATGGCTTACTCTTTTGTGAGGGGAAACTGGGAGACGAATCAGTGGGGTAACCCAGTGGCGTAAGTACTAAGATCAAAGTGAGCCCGTGGTTCTATGGCTGAATGGGGGAAGCGCCCCAGAACTAGCCTGGGGAGGTCCAGGAAAAATCTCTGAGGATGTAGAGGCTGTTATGGGTGGGTCAGAATGATCTTCCAGGCAGAAGGAGCCTCCTGTGTATAGGCAGAGACCGAGCAATTTAATGGGACTGGGAGGGGGATGATCCCCTTCTCTCTGTTAGACTGGAGGGGAAAATACCTTCTAAGTCATGGGCAATCCCCTCTGAGTTTGTCAGTGGGGTTGGGGACAGGTCTAGTTAGGGACTGTCCGGAGTGGGGGGTTGAGCCGGCATCAGAGCTGAGACTCAGGGCAGCTCTCTGAAAGAGAAATCCCAAGACCCACTCAACTGTTTGGCTTCCCCCAGAGCCATCCTGCATTTGCTATTCTGTGCACTTCCCACGTATTTGCAAGTTCTGATTGAACAAACACTGGCTGGGGCACAGTGAACCCAAATAATTGTGTGCCTGTCAATGGTACATGTTAATTGGAGAGTTGTAGAGTCCGCGAGATGGGTCACAAGGGAGAAGCCAATTACTTCATGTACCTGTTTGAAAGTTCCTGGAATCCTGACTGGCATTAGAACGCTCTGTATTGGTCCATGTTATTGATTTTCCTCCCGACTCAGTTGATGGGCTCGTTAATTGACAATTACCTTTTTCCCTGTGTTGGGAGAATTGACAACAACGACCTGAAGTGTTCAAGTTTCATTTGAGCTGAGCTAAGCCTGTACCTGTTTAACCTATAACAAGTCCCAACAGGGAACTCTGGGGCGCTGGGGTTTCCAAGGAGGAACCATGGGTGTTGGGAATGAACTCGGGTCCTACTGGGTGCAGACTCGGGCTTGGAACATGCCAGGGTCTCAGCCTCAAGGGCTGAAGGACGGAGGGGGCAGCTGGGTGGGACTAGGTGGAGACTGGGGCTGATACACAAAAGCTCCCAGTGGGACCAATTCACATTTGGCTCCAGTGGGCAGCAAAAGGAGGGAGTGACCATTTACCGAGCACCTACTATATTCCAGGCACTTAGCTCTTAACTGCACTCCACGTTAAATTTTAATCCTACCGATACATGATGTATCCATATGTGTGCTTTATATATAAAAGAGTAAATTTTTTGCAACCTCCCGCAATTCAATTGTTGCCCACTTGGGGATGACATTGCCCCCACTGAGAATGTCTGGTGTAGAGAAACTAAGACGTATGGACTTGGTGGGAGTGGGGTCTCACTCCAGACGCCCTGGGTCTGGACAGTGGAGTTTGGTCAAGAGTAAAGGTTGGACCTCTGACTTGGGTTCAAGTCTCCATTCTTTTACTTACTGTTTGAGTTAACGTCTCTGTACCTCAGTCTCCTCATCTGTTAAATGGAGCTAGAAACAGGACTCACCTTACATTGGAGGGTAATGATAATTCAATGAGGTAATGCATACAAATGACTTCAGTAAATTGTAGTCATTACTTCCAGGAGCCACTGGCTGGTGGGACAGATGTTCCTGGCATGCCCCCTGATCTTCAGGGGCGGGGACCATGTCTTATTGATCTCGGTGACTCTGGCCCTGGTCCTTCCTGCTGTGTGAACCATCAGCTCTGGAGCAGGCCAGGCAGCAGGAAAAGGGTCAGGAGCGACAGCGGCTACCCACGAGCACCTGGGGGCCACGTGTTCCTCTGGGAACACCATGTCCAGCCATGGAGAGGAAATTGCTGTTTTAGCCTCTGCAGATGTCTGAGCAACTTCAGAGACCTCCTTAAACTTCTTAAGTTGCCTTGCCAGATCATCTGCCCAGCTGACCCAAGGTGCCCAAGGAGTCCGAGGTGTTTTGCTTGGATGAGGGAAACCCCGTTACCCACTGCCTGAGGGCTCAATGGCTGGGTGTTTGCTGGTGCCAATTCTTCCTCTTAGCCCGGCCAGGAGCTCAGAGACACGGGCATGGGCTAGGGAGCTGACCTGCCTGGAGGGCCATGCCTTGCAGCCCAAATCTTACAAAACCTTCCCCTGAGCTTTGTCCTGGGAGGTGGCTGCTTGGGTCTGGCCAACATCTAGGGGACTCTTGCCCACTTTTTAATAGCTAAAGGTTTTAAATTCAAATTCAGTGAAGAGGCCCTGCCCCTACCCCACTCATGCAGGCCTTCTCCTCCACCATGCAGCCTCCTCTCTAGATCTTTAAGTTCATTGTTACACCATCGTGCAGAAAATCACCTCATCACAAACCAATACAGTAGGCACAAGCCGCAGAGCTGACTTGGTTCGGTGCACTGGTTTCCAATTATTTATAAGCTGTTTATCCCTTTCTTCAAATGAAATCTTATGTGGAAGCCCAATTGATATGTCAGAGGAAAAATATCTCTAATGTGTAACAGGAACAGAAATTAACCCATGTGTGACTATTGCATCTCCTCCCATCCCGCGCTTCCTGCTTTCTGGACAGGCTTTCAAGGGCTCTGCTCTGTGTCAGCAGTCACTGCAACCCTAAGCTGCTCTTTCTTCTTCCCGGCAACTCCCTTCCCCTCCCCCAGAACCCCTACGACCCCCAGGACACAATGGGAAAATTCCTAGTTGGTGGTGAGATGGGTTTAAATCCCAGCCCAGCACTCACTAGCTGGGTCACCAGGGACAAGTCACTTAGCCTCTCTGAGCTTCCAGTTAGTCATCTATTAGACAAGGAAAACAATCATATTCACCTACCTCTGTGTTGCCATGAAGACAGAAGGAATTTGTGAATGTGAAAACAAGCCCCAAGGGGCTGTCCTGGGAATTGGAACAACATCTTGTTGAGTTTTGTGTCCTTTTTCTTTTTTTAAGGTTATAGGTGGCAGAAGCAGACCCTCCATTAATCCGTGAGGAGGCCAAGCCCTGGAAAAAAAAACTGCTTCTGTTTGGCTTGGGAAAAAAAAAAGACAAATGCTTTCCCTCCCTGCTCCGTGGAGCCGAGCCTGCTCTGCGCTCTGTTCTGAACCCGTGGAGCCGAGCCTGCTCTGCGCTCTGTTCTGAACATTGGGTTCCTGGGTCTAAAGCCGCTCTGAGTTTCCAATCTGTCCCTGCTCTGATTTTGTCTGTGCTGCCTGTTTCCACACAGGAGTGGTTGCAGCCACTGGGGCCGTAGCTCGGAGGCCCCCCAGGAGCTTTGCTGGGATTCAGAGCAGGACGGGGGCACCCGACCACCAGCCGCAGCAATTTTGGGTTCTGCCCAGACGTCCCCATCCCTGGATGCCCTTCCAAGAAGCCAGCCTTCCTGGAGGAGGTGACAGGGAGGCGGCAAAGGGCCGTCACTGGGCAGGGGGGGCCCGTGGAGGAATTGAGTCCCGCTGCAGGGGTCCAGGGACACCCGTAAGGGCTGGGCTTAATTCTCAAGCCCCTCGTAGTGAAGGGGGCTGGGAGAGGGGGCCTGCAGGATGGGCCTGGAGCCCGGCACCCAGAAACTGGGAGAGGGACACCAGCAGGGCCACATGGAAGCCACCTGCTTATGGCAGTTTGGGAGGGAAAACCCAGCAGGGAACCGGTGACTGCCCAGGGTCTCTCTTGCCAGGCCTGTGCGAGCTCCTGCTAAATGGTAGCTCATCATACCCTGGAATGGCTCGGGAAGGCAAGTGTGATCGCTCCTTCTACAGATGGGGAAATGGAGGCTTGGAGAAGTTAACCTATGACCTCACAACTAATGACTGTGATGGAGCCAGGAGACACTGGGAAGGGGGTACACAGGGGCCGGGCCGGGTCTCAAGATTCCTGTGCCCCTCAGGTCAAGGGGATCTGAATCAGCTGGCCCAGCTGACCGGCGGAAAGTACCATCCATGCCGCCGGCCATGGCTTACTGAGGCCCGACCGGCTGACACGGGGCAGGCAGGGATGAGCAGAGCAGACCCGTCCTCGGGAAGAGCACAGTCCAGAGAGTAAGACAGGCCACGGGAGTAAGCGCAACACTGCGAGGACAGCGCTGTTACAGAGATGTGGGGATGGCCACGGTCGAGAGGAGCACTGCCGGGGCATCGGAGGAGGCTGTCGGAGCCTGGCCGTGAGGACGAAGGCAGGACGACGGCGGAGGGTGCTGTAGCAAAGCTCTGGCCCACAGAGTCACTGACCACACGGTGCGCCACTGCCCGTGTCCCACGGCCACCCTGCTTTCCGGTCTGACCTTGGTCAGGGTGTGGTGCTTCCCTTCACGTCACCACCCCCATCACTCTAGATGTCCAGGGCCCCTTCCCTCTGGTTGGGGGAAGGGTTTGGGATGGGTTGGAGGAGGACTGGGCAGTCTCTGGGCTCCAGTGGGTGTCACTCCAGACTGGATGCTTGACCGATGGCCTCTGACCCTGTCCCCCGGTGGTTCACACTGACAGGAACGGAAAGGGAAACTCAGTGCTCCTGGGGCTTCCTTGAGGTCCCCTGATGCAGGTGACAGGCCTCCTTGCTCCAGTTAGAACTCACAGTGTCTCCACCTCCCAGTCTCCTTGGTCCTCCCTCCCTCCTATTCATTCTCATGCACGGGGCGAATCTCACTCCTCAAGGATGTATCCCAAAGGGGCTAAGAGCCAGGACTCTGGAGCCAGGCTGCTGGATTTGGGTCCCACTTATGAGCTAGCTATTTGACTTGAGGCAAGTGACTTAACCTACAACTCAGTTTCCTCATCTGGAAAGTGGGGATAATAATAAGACCTACCTCCTAGGCTTGCAGAGAGGATTGGGTACCAAACCCAGTGGGACTCCACACTGTCCTCCGGGGGACGAAACATCACAGATGTTATCCCAGGGGAATTCTCAGTGTAGGTGAGAGTGATGGTGTGCACCAGGCAGACGATGGTCATTGCAGAGTGGGGGCCCAGGTCAGAGGAGAGAACAGTCCCACTGGAGGGTTTAAAACCTAAAATTCTGGGATGAGGAAGGTACAAAAGGAGAAAGAGGTAGAGCCTCATGCTGCCTCAGGACAAATAATGTAGGACTGGACAGGGAGGGATGAGAAGGAAAGGTGCTGCAGGAGGAGGGACCTGGCTGGGCAGAAGCATGGAGATGGGAAGCATGGGGTGGTATACGGAAGGGCGCATACCTGGTCCACGTTGCAAGAGGGTCCATGAAGGGGTGTTCTGCGGCGCCTAGCATATGTGTGGCCAGCGTGCCGGGCACCACGCTGAGCGCTCTCATAGCTGACCTCATGCACTCCTCATACCACTCCTGTGAGTCCTGTTGTTACCTGCATTTCACAAAGGAGGAAACTGAGCACGCTCAGAGAGTGGAGCTCCTTGCCCAGGGTCACTCTCTTGGTGTCTCTGGGCATGGGTGGAGTCCATCTGTCTGCAGAGCTGGTGACCTTCCCAGCGCCCCATGCTGTCCCCCAGGCGATGGAAGAAGAGTCATGAAGAAGGAAGGGGAAGCTGGCTGGGGGCCCGGCCCCAGGACTTGGAGTCCTCCGGTGGGGCGTTTCAGCTTCATCCTTCTTGTGGAAGGCCAGCCGCTCACTGGGGCCTCGCACATTTGGGGTGGCCACAGATATCCATTGGCAACAAGGAACCCCAGACTCTCAGCCCTATTTTATGCCCTGAGACTGTCAGGGGCTGAACTCCATGTGTTCGTTCTATTTCGCTCCCTAGCTTCCTGCTGCCTGCTGGAAAATTTTCCGTGGACCCATTTTCTCATCTGCACAGCTCACGGTCAGCATATCAGCTGCCGTCCCGTTGGCTGGAGCCTAATCAAGTCTTGACCATGCTGCAAACAACCACCTTCTCTTCCTTGTTGGGCCCACAATCTTTCAGAGCAGCAGTTCTCAACCCCGGGTACCAATGAAAATTAACCGGGAGCCTTAGAAAATACTGATGCCCCGGGCTTCTGGTCTGTGTGAAGGCCCTGGGGCGAGGCATTTTCAAAGCTCCCCAAGGTTAAGAACATTGCTTCAGAGAAATCCACTGGAATAGTCTGTGGACCCTCTGAGCACGGTAGGTGTACATCACGTGTGTCCACTCACATCAGCATAATCCACCCTATTAAAGCCCACGAAACACAAATCAAAAGGTTCCTGCCGGCTAGAGAATGGGTCTTTGCAAAACAGGGCTGAGCCTTGTGGACTCATGTCCTGGGGTGAGTTCTAACTGTGTCTGTGCCATTGTGACCTCAGAGTCACCCTGGACCGGCACTATCCCTGTGCCGTCTCACCCGCTAGCCAAAGCCCCGCTGAGACTTTTATTGTCCATGCTGTATTGTTGAACAGGAGCCTTAGATGCTTGTGGTCATGATTTTGAAATATTAAATTACACTGAGCAGTAAGGGCTGCGTTTTCTGTTAGAAGAAGGTTAATTGCTGCTCTTCATCTTTAATTTTGAGATTTAAGCCGGTTTCCCACTTAGCTCTAATTCGTAATGTCCCGACAGCCCTCCCTGACCTCACAAGCCTTTGATATGGCTTAGAAATCCTTCCATGGAAGCCCCTTTTTTCTTTTGCCCTGCACATTTATTAGATTTGTATTTCCTCTGTCATCTTTCCTTCTGTGGAGATATTTCAAAATCACACTCTGTGTCTGCAGGGAATAAATTCCTCCTGTCCAGCCAATGTTTTTTTTTTACAGCAATTGGCAAGAGGACGAATTGCCCCCATTCACACACACCTCCTACTCGCTGTGTTCCATTTTCATACAGATTTTTAATCCTTTCTTCTGTAGCCAGGCTGAATCTGTCTGTAAATGCACGTGCTCTTAAAATGATGTTTCTGGAATAGATCTTAAGCAAGCATCCTCTCCAATCGCCCTGTTTTACAGATCACCGCAATAAAGCTTTATGTGTCAGGGGAGAGCACACACTGTGAAGACGGGAACAGGGGTGGTAATGAGCCCCTCTTCCTTGGAGGTATTCAAGCACAGTTTGGAAGCAGCTTGTCAGGCACGTTTAGAGGCAAATGCAGCCTAAGAACTAAGAGGTTTTAGAGTCAGAAAGACTTGGGTTTAAATCCCTGCCACTTACTGGTCCTGTGACCTTGGGCAGCTTACGAGCAATTTTGAGCCTCTGTTTCCTAGTCTATAAAACGGAGTTAATAATAATACTTATAAAGTTACAGTGGAACTGAGTGAAATAACACCTGGCCCTTAGTAAGTGCTAAATAAATGTGACTTACTCTTATTAAATATTATAGACAGCAGCTGGGCTTCAGAAGTGGGGGAGGGGTGGGAATAAGGAAGAAATCAACATAAGATCTTTCAGTTATCTTCAACCCTGGAACTCAATGGCCCATACTTTACAAAGTGCTTTCACATCTATAACCTCAATTTATCCTCACACCAGCTCAACAACATAATGGTCCTACACTCACAACAGTCCTTTATCCAGACTAAATAACACTGTGAAGAAACGGAGGCTCAGAAAGGTGAAGTGACTTGCCTAAAGTAACACAGCGAAAGGTTAGAGCCACTAGAATTCAGATTCAGACATACCCCTTGTTATCTGCTGTGCCCACGAAATCAGTGCTATTGTCTCTCTGCTCCATTATACCTCTGCTTTATTATAAAGTTATTTCTTAGTATCCCAGGACCTTTCTTAGCTGCGTGGGCCTGCTCCTGGTCTGCTCAGATTCGCTTTCTGAAGGTGATGTTTACCAATTCAAATGCAGGACTTCGGAGGGTGGGAGGGAGGGAGACGCAAGAGGGAAGAGATATGGGAACATATGTATATGTATAACTGATTCACTTTGTTATAAAGCAGAAACAAACAAAAACAACAAATGCAGGACTTCGAGCCGTTTCTTTTATTCCCAAGTATGTAGGGCAATCAACAGCCCAATAGTAATACACAATGTTGGATACTCAAAACGCACTTGTTTCATGTGGCCATCTTAGAATTTCAATTTGATACAAGGAACATTATTACACCATATTCATTAAATCACATGTTAACCTCTTTTGAAAACCTTTTTTCCAGGAATAATAGAAGACAATTTTGCATGAGGAAAGTCATTTGGAGAAGTAGGTCTATTCAATAGGTTTTCTCCAGTATTGTTATGGCCCGGAACGACCCCCTTCTCCTCTCCCACACTTCTGGTCTCCCCTGTCACGGTTAACAATATAAAGTTCAGGAGGCCGTTTATATGGGGGCTCATGGATGCAACTACAGGACAGGCTTCCACCAGTTCTGATCAAGGCTGGCTCCCAAGAGAGCCCCTTGGCAGAGAGGCCCTGGGTAGTCAGCCCTTTGCAGCACTGTTATGCTAGTGGGAGTCTCTAAGGCTCATAATCATAAGAGGCTGGGGGGAAGGAAGGAAGCAGATCAGGGCTGGGAAGGGGGCTGCAGTGGAGGATGAATGGGGGAGATTCTGACTCTCCTTAAAGAATTATACACTCCAAGAGTTGGGTTGGAGAAGCTTGAGCGTGGATCAAACTCGGTTACCTTCTAGAGGGGCACCCCATCTAAAGACACTGAAATCCGCTAACTCCTCTCACCTCTCACATCACACACACACACACCCCAAAGGAGACAAGCCTACAGGCCTCATCCTGCCCTCATTCTCCCTGGTGCTGACCTGTGGCTAAACCAGTTGTTCTGTCTTCGAGCAGTGCCCCCAAAGCTCCTTGGGGCTCAGGGCAAGGGGTCCCACCCTCTCTCTAACCTGGACTTTCTAGGGAATTCCCTGGTGGTCCAGTGGTTAGGACTGCGCTTTCACTACCGAGGGCGCAGGTTCAATCTCTGGTCAGGGAACTAACATCTCGCAGGTCACGCAGTGTGGTCGAAAATAAAATAAAATATACATTAAAAAAATAAGTAAA
The DNA here is from genome assembly GCF_003676395.1 of Aethalodelphis obliquidens. Classification (NCBI taxonomy): domain Eukaryota; kingdom Metazoa; phylum Chordata; class Mammalia; order Artiodactyla; family Delphinidae; genus Aethalodelphis; species Aethalodelphis obliquidens. The sequence continues at coordinate 4,505,425 of NW_020837958.1, read as the reverse complement.
CTGGACTTTCTAATGGACTGTGCACAGATGAAGAAGGAATTGTGAGCCCCTGCACCTGACCCCATCCTGCTTCCTCATTTTGCACATCAGGAAAATAAGTTCCAGAGAAGTTTAGAATCTTCTCCCAGGCATGTGGCTGAGCCAGAACCAGAATCCAGTTCTAATGTCACCACAGTGCCCTGTGATAATGCCAGCACTGGAACATCTTCCACTGGTATTGGAGGAGAGCTACAGTTTATTGTGTCCTGACAATGTTCCAGAAACTCGTTCTAAACGGTACCCATCCTCTCTGGTAATCCTAACAACAATTCCATAAGGTAGCTATTACCGACCCATTCTACGGGTGAGACCACTGGGCTCAGAGATTTGAGGCTCTTGCAGGAGTTCAGCCAGGGAGTGAGTGGTGGAGCTGGGCTTGAACCCGGGCCACCGCCGGCCTCCACAGCCTATGCCCTTCAGCCCTGTGCCTTACTGCCTGGAGCCTCCGTTGACATCTCTATGAAACTAAGTTCTTCATCCCTGTCCAGACTAATTTACTCTTGAGGATCAAGTCAAAGGGATATAAAAATTGTTGGCAACATCAAAAGTGCTATAAAAATGTACGACTCTGTAATAATGTCATTATAAAATGTGGACAAATTATTTGGATTTTTTTTTTTAATGCTGTAAAATTCTGTCAGGAATAAAAGGGTCTTTGCACCAACCATGTATGAAGCATAATGGGCTGGAGACACATTCATTCAGAACCTTTTATTCGGAACATTTTCTGGGCTCAGTGTTGGGTTAGTTTCCAGGGATTCAGAGATAAATAAAGCCAGTCCCAGCCCTCAGGGGTCCTTCAGGGATTGCCAAGAGATAAAGCAATAATTACATTCCAGTGAGGAAGGTGCCAGATGGAGGGATGGTCTGGAGACCTGCAAGGGGGCTTAGGGGACCTGACCCAAAGTGCTGGCCAAGAGGGCAGGCTCTGATGTAGATTGCCTTGGATTCTAATCCTTGCTCTTCACCTACTGGCTGTGTGTCCTTGGGCAGTTTTCTTGCCCTCTCTGTGCCTGAGTTTTCTCTTTGATATAATGGGAATTGTAAGAGACAATAATAGAGTCCTATCGCAAAGGATTGCTATAAATGTTTCATGAACGAGGGACTCTGGAAGTCTACTGAAGCCTATAGACTCCTTTTGGGAATATTGTTTTTCAAGGCACAGGACAAAAATACACAGATTACAAAGTGTACTAGTTATATTTAAAATAGTATCAAAATATCAAAAACACATTTATAGTTTAGCAATATACATGCTTCTTTATGAAGCCATTAAATAATAAGATGTAACGGCAGGTCTAATAAGCACCATAATTTCGAAGTGATGGTAGGTGTGAATGGTATCCTTGAGACACCATTGGAGCTATATAAAGTGATAAGGAATTTATCAGTTATTTCCATGGGTGACCTACAACTAAAGGAAATGCCTGATTTCAGTTAAAATCAGTGAGCATAGAGAAGTAATTTTCCCTTCCAATTTCTCTGACCTCTTGAATTCCAACCAAAGGCCCTGCTGGAGGCTGTGGACCCAGGTGGCTAAGTCCTGCCCCAGGGAGAGCCTCTGGTTAAGGGGAGGAGGGGTATGATGCTGAAGGCCATGCAGGAGGAACTGCAGGGGATCAAGAAGGAGCCCCGACCTCAAGGGGCTGCTGGGGAGCGGGGGAGAGCTGTGAGGTCTGGACAGACGCACTGCCCAGTGTCCTGGACTTGAGTTATAGCAGTTGAGTAGTAACTGACATCGCGGGACTTAAGCTTGGTCAGTTTCAAATACTCACGCACCCACACCATCCTCTACTTGTAATAACCTGGGTGAAGGTTCAGTTTGGTTTCTGCTGAATTTCAGATCTCAACTCCCCCACCCATTCTTTGTGTCACCTTGGAAGGGATCCTTGCCTTCACTGTATCTGGGTTTCCTCATCTAGAAGATCCAAATAATAGTCCTGGCCTCATAAGACTGTCGGAACAATTCAAAGAAAAGCCTCAGCAAGGTGTGTTCTGCATGGTAAGTGCTCCCCGAGCACCAGGTATTCTGTGTTCGTTTGCTACAGCAGTCAGAGCCGTAAATGCCATCGGCTTGGTAAAGCGCAGTGAGCCACTTCCACGCAGGAGGGCCTCATGGTTCAGAGCACAGGCTGTGGTGTGTGACCAGTTGAGTTTTAACCCCACCTCTGCCACTAACCAGCTGTATAACCGTGCGTGTTGCTCAACCTCTCTGGGCCTCAACTTCTCCCTCTGTAAAATGGGGAAAATAATACATCAGCCTCACAGTATTGTTCACTAGATTAAATGAATGAATGTGTGTAAAATGCTTAGGACAATCCCTGACACACGTGAAATGCTCATCTGTTAGCTCTACTATTATTAGGATTGGTGTTTACCGCCCAGCCAGTGACACTAGCTACTGCCCAGCACCTACATTTTGTCATTTTCCAAACTCCAATAATATTCCTTAAGGGTCCAGAAAGGCAGTGAACAAGTTCAGTTATTTACTTTATGGAACAATTTAACCAGAGCAATGGTCACAGATCTGAGACTCAGATGGTTTGGGAGCAGCAAAGGGACCAGCGACCTACGTTACCTTATTTAATCCTCACGGTGGTCTTTCTCGAGAGTTATCTTTATCTCCATCTTACTGACGAACAAATGGAAGTTCAGAAATGCGAGGAGGTAGGCTCAGGTTTGCACAACCTCCAGTGACAGAGCTGGGATTTGAACCCCGTCTCTCCTACCCCTGGAAGCCTCAGTTGCAAGTATTTTCTGCTGAGCCAGAGGGCCTGCCGTCTGAGGCCAGCCTCCCTGGTCCCACATCTCTGGTCCAACCAGGCTGACAGGAGCCAGGGTGCTCACTCCGTGCAAACGAGGTATGCGTGTTTATCTCATGAGAACTGAGCTAAGCTTCCTACTTGATGCCTTCATTTTTTTTTTTTTTTTTGCGGTACGCGGGCCTCTCACTGTTG